>NW_017674962.1:74710-79750 GCF_001879085.1 Nicotiana attenuata
GAGGCTCGGACCAAACCCAAGTCACCCATAACCTCACGAGTTTAAATATGCAATTTGTTCTAAGATTCGACCCGAAATTGAGGTTGGATCACCCAAAATTCTCAAAACCCTAACTCTACCCAAAACCCCTAATTTCTACTTTGATTTCATGATTTAGGGCTAGGAAATTAGTGATTAGTTGAAGAAATTAAGAGGGAATGAAGTTAGGAACACTTACCTATGAAGTTATGGAGGAAGAGGTTCTTCAAACTTGTCTATGGAGGGTGAAGGAGAAGAGCTCGTGTGAAAATAATGAAGAAATCCCGTGTTAAGTGTTCTGTTTTTAAGAAAAATTCACTGAAGGGTTTTACTCTATGCGTTCGCGACACAGGGGTCGCGTTCGCGGAGAAGTCTGGTTGTTACTCTATGCGTTCGCGAAGGGTAGTATGCGAACGCGAAGAAGGAAAACTGGGGTCCAAGGAGTTTGGCCTACGCGAACGCGTTGGCCTGTATGCGAACGCGATGGGAAGGGGCTGGAGACCTACGCGAACGCGGTCCAGCCATCGCGAACGCGAAGAAGGAAGGAGGGCTGGGCCCTCAGAACTCGATAACTCTACGCGATCGCGGTGAAGGGATGCGAACGCGAAGGAGAGAGGAACCTGAAGCTTCGCGAACGCGAAGGAGATATCGCGAACCCGATGAAGGAATTTACTGTGCACCTGCTGCAGATTTTTCTGCAATTTCACTAAGTTCAAAACCACCCCGAACACCTCCGAAAACACTCCCGAGCCCTCGGGGCTCCTAACCAATCACACACACTAACTCAACAACATCCTACGAACTTAACCGTGCGATCAAATCGCCAAAATAACATCATAAACGAGGAATCAAACCTCAAAAATCATCACTTTTTCTTCAAACTTTATAAACTTTCATTTTTTTTATATTTAGGTCCGAAACACATCAAATGACGTCCGATTTCAACCAAATTTTTTAGGAAGCGCTTAATCCACATATAAGACCTGTACCATTTGGATAGATCTAGTGGGCCTTCTTGCATGGACCGGGCGCCGGAACCAAAATACGGGCCCGATACCAACGCTTTCTAATCCATTTTCATTTCAAATTTCCATATAAATTTCAGAAAAACAATTTCACAGAAAAATTCATTTCTCGGTCTCTCGACCTCGGAATTCGACTCCGGGCATATTCCCGAGTCTCATATTTTTCTACGGACCCTCCGGGACCATCAAATCACGGGTCGGGTCCGCTTACCCAAAATATTGACCAAAGTCAACTTTAATCTTGATAATATCAAAATTCATAAATTTTTTACACAGAATTCATATTTAAGCTTTCCGGCTACGCACCCGGACTACGCACGCAAATCGAGGCAAGTAAAAATGAGGTTTTCAAGGCCTCGGAAGCACGGAATGAAAGAGAAAACAGGTGATGACCCTTTGGGTCGTCACATTCTCCACCTCTAAAACAACTGTTCGTCCTCGAACGGACAAAAGAAAGAAGTACCTGAGTCGGGAAATAGATGAGGATAACGGCTCCGCATATCAGACTCAGACTCCCAGGTCGATGCCTCAGGAGGCTGACCCCTCCACTGGACACGCACTGAAGGAAAACTCTTCGACCTCAACTGTCGATCCTGCCGGTCTAGAATGGCTACCGGCTCCTCCTCGTAAGACAGATCCTTGTCCAACTGGACAGTGCTGAAATCTATCACGTGGGCTGGATCGCCGTGATACCTCCGAAGCATGGACACATAAAACACTGGATGCACAGCCGACAAGCTGGGCGGCAACGCAAGTCTGTAAGCCACCTCTCCCACACGATCGAGAATCTCAAATGGACCAATGAACCTAGGGCTAAGCTTGCCCTTCTTCCCAAATCTCATCACGCCCTTCATAGGCGACACTCGGAGCAAGACCCACTCACCAACCATGAAAACTGCATCTCGAACCTTACGATCCGCATAACTCTTTTGCCGCGACTAAGCCGAACGAAGCCTGTCCTGAATGATCTTGACCTTATCCAAGGCCTCCTGAACTAAATCTGTACCCAATAACCGAGCCTCTCCCGGCTCAAACCATCCGACTGGAGACCGACATCGCCTACCATACAACGCCTCATATGGAGCCATCTGAATGCTGGACCGGTAGCTGTTGTTGTAGGCGAACTCTGCTAAAGGCAAAAATTGGTCCCACGAGCCTCCAAAATCAATGACACAGGCTTGGAGCATATCCTCCAATATCTGAATAGTCCTCTCAGACTGGCCGTCCGTCTGAGGGTGGAACGCTGTGCTCAACTGAACCTGGGTACCCAACTCCTGCTGAACTGCTCTCCAGAAGCGCGAGGAAAACTGCGTACCCCGGTCCGAAATGATAGATGCCGGCACCACATGAAGGCGAAAAATCTCTCAGATGTAGATCTCAACTAACCTCTCCGATGAATAAGAGAGTGCTGCAGGAATAAAATGCGCTGACTTGGTCAGCCTATCAACAATAACCCATATCGAGTCGAACTTCTTCCGAGTCATCGGAAGTCCAGTAACGAAATCCATGGTAATCCTCTCCCACTTCCACTCGGGAAGCTCAATCCTCTGAAACAAACCACCAGGCCTCTGATGCTCATACTTGACCTGCTGACAGTTCAAACACCGAGCCACATACGCAACGATATCTTTCTTCATCCTACGCCACCAATAATGCTGTCGCAAGTCCTGGTACATCTTCGCGGTGCCCGGGTGAATAGAATACCGAGAACTATGGGCCTCCGCTAAGATCAACTCTCGCATCCCATCGACATTGGGCACACAAACTCGCCCCTGCAACCTCAAAACACCATCATCATCTAAGGTCACCTTCGTGGCACCTCCACGCTGCACCGTGTCTCTCAGGACACACAAATGGGGATCATCAAACTGCCGATCACGGATACGCTCCAACAACGACGAACGAGCGACCGTGCAAGCTAACACCCTGCTAGGCTCAGAAATATCCAACCTCACAAATCGATTGGCCAAGGACTGAACATCTAAAGCAAGCGGCCTCTGGCTGACCGGAATATAAGCAAGACTACCCATGCTGGCGGACTTCCTACTCAATGCATCGGCCACCACATTGGCTCTCCCCGGGTGGTACAAAATGGTAACATCATAATCCTTCAGTAGCTCCAACCACCTCCTCTGCCTCAAGTTCAACTCCTTCTGCTTGAACAAGTACTGCAGACTCTTGTGATCAGTGTACACCTCACACGTCACACCATATAGGTAATGCCTCCAAATCTTCAAAGCATGAACAATGGCTGCCAACTCTAGATCATGAACCGGATAATTCTTCTCGTGGATCTTCAACTGCCTCGAAGCATAAGCAATGACTCTGCCATCCTGCATCAATACCGCACCAAGCCCAATACGGGGAGCATCACAATAAACTGTATAAGGCCCTAAGCCTGTGGGCAAAACCAATATCGGTGCCGTAGTCAGAGTTGTCATGAGCTTCTGAAAGCTCGCCTCACACTCGTCTGACCATCTGAACTGGGCACCCTTCTGGGTCAATCTGGTCATCGGGGCTGCTATGAATGAAAATCCCTCCACGAACTGGCGGTAATAACCTGCTAACCCTAAGAAACTCCGAACCTCAGTAGCTGATGCTGGTCGAGGCCAGTTCTTGACTGCCTCAATCTTCTTTGGGTCCACCTGAATACCCTCTGCTGATACAACATGACCCAGAAATGCAACCGAACTCAACCAGAACTCGCACTTCGAGAACTTAGCATACAACTGACTATCCTTCAGAGTCTGAAGAACCACTCTGAGGTGCTGCTCGTGCTCCTCCTGGCTGCGGGGGTACACCAAAATATCATCAATAAAGACTATCACGAACATGTCCAAATATGGCCTGAACACTCGGTTCATCAACTCCATGAATGCTGCTGGGCATTGGTCAACCCAAACGACATGACGAGGAACTTATAATGCCCGTACCGAGTGCGAATACTGTCTTAGGGACATCGGATGCCCTAATCTTCAGCTGGTGGTAGCCAGATCTCAAGTCTATCTTTGAAAATACCTTTGCACCCTGAAGCTGGTCGAACAAATGGTCAATCCTCGGCAGTGGATACTTGTTCTTTATCGTCACTTTGTTCAATTGCCGGTAGTCAATGCACATCCTCATCGAACCATCTTTTTTCTTCATAAATAACACCGGCGCACCCCAAGGAGAGACACTGGGTCTAATGAAACCCTTCTCAAGCAAATCCTGCAACTGATCCTTTAACTCTTTCAACTCTAGCGGGGCCATGCGATACGGCAGAATGAAAATGGGCTGAGTGCCCGGAGCCAGGTCAATACAAATGTCAATATTCGGCACACCTGGCAGGTCTGAAGGGAAAACCTCGGGGAACTCCCGAACAATAGGAACAGAATCAATAGAAGGGACCTCTGTGCTGGAATCGCGAACATACGCCAGATAAGCTAAACACCCCTTCTCGACCATGCATCGAGCCTTCACATATGAGATAACACTGCGAGTGGCATTACCTGGGGTCCCTTGCCACTCCAAACGGGGCAAATCTGGTAAATCCAGGGTCACGATCTTGGCATGACAATCCAAGATAGCATGATACGGGGACAACCAATCCATCCCTAATATAACGTCGAAATCCACCATGTCTAAGAGCAATAAATTAACACGGGTCTCAAGACCCTCAAACACTACCACACAGGAACGATGAACTCGGTCGACCACTATAGAATCACCCATCGGTGTAGATACATAAACAGGAATACCCAAAGCATCACTAGGTATAGCCAAGTAGGGTGCAAAATAGGACGACACATATGAATACGTAGACCCAGGGTCAAATAGCACTGAAGCATCCCTATCACAGACCAGAATAGTACCTGTAATGACTGCATCTGAAGACTCAGCCTCTGGCCTGGCTGGAAGAGCATAACATCGGGGGCTGGGGCCCCACCGTCCCTGAACCATATCTCTGGGACGATCGGCTGCTGGCTGGCCTCTACCTCTGGCGGTCCGCGCTCTACCT
>NW_017674963.1:0-23132 GCF_001879085.1 Nicotiana attenuata
TTGTACATATTTACCTCAGTCTCTATTATTTTGCTAATATGTTGTGATACTTGATGTGGGATGTGTTCCTTTATTTGTTGATGATGGTGAGGCTAGTGAGGTACATGATTGGGTGAGGCCGAGGGACTGGTCGTGAGGATATTAATACCATAGCGCGTGAGTTGTCCGCGTAGCACGTGAGTTGATCGTGCGGATCCAGGTATGATACCATAGCGTGTGAGTTGTCCGTGTAGCACGTGATTTGACCGTGCGGATCCAGGTATTGATATGGTAGCACGTGAGTTGTCCGTGCTTAGCGCTTGGGCTTTGGGAGACCCTCCGGAGTCTGTACACACCCCCAGTGAGCGCAGAGTGTTGAGTGTTGAGTGTCGAGTGCTAGTGATGAGTGATGAGTGATGAAGTGACACTGCTGTGAAATATTTATTTGTGTTGTTGCTGCATTTATCTGTTAAATTTTTTTTGTGGCATTTACTGAGTTATGGAATCTGCCTGTTTATTTATGTTTATTATAAATTGTGAAAATAAATAATTCGACTATTTTACTTAGCTCGTCACTACTGCTCAGTTCCTTAGTTATTTCTGTTACTACTGAGGTGGTTGTACTCATACTACACCCTGCACATTATGTGCAGATCCAGGTGAGTTAGAGCGCAACGATCGTTGGGTTTAGGTCGGCTATCTATGGAGATTGCAAGGTAGCTGATAGTGTTCGTAGGACCTTGTTACTCCTTTTATCATTTCTTCTTTGGACAGTTAGACCGTTTATATATCTCAGTTCATAGTTTTAGATGCTCGTGACTTAGTGACACCCCGATGTTTGGGACTCATTTTCGTATTTTCTATTATTTATATTTAGAGTTGGTTTGGTTTATCAGGAATTGAATTATTGGAAATGTTTTATTAAATTCTTATAATCAAATTAGTAGTAATATTTTGGGAATAGGCTTGCCTTGTAACACGATAGGCGCCATCACGACCACGGTTAGATTTTGGGTCGCGACAAGTTGGTATCAGAGCCTAGGTTACATAGGTCTCACGATTCATGAGTGGGTTTAGTAGAGTCTTGCGGATCGGTACGGAGACGTCTGTACTTATCTTCGAGAGGCTGCAGAACTATTAGAAAAACTTCACCTTCTTGAATTCTTATTGTGCAAGTATTGATTCAGCTTGAAGTGCAACTTTTTGAATTCCTTCCACGCATTCGTATGCGCACATGAGCGCTCGGTATCAGTTGTGCATCGACGGATTATGATTCCCTAGATGAGGTGCGAGATGTGATTTCTGTGTGTTGATGTTGGGCTAGTCTGGGGTACTTGAGGCTGGGTTTTGTCGGTAGCTGGAGTACGAAAATTTCGATTGTGTGAGCACGTGTTTATATGTCTATTGGTGTCCCTATTAGTAGGATTTGTGATTTGATGGCTATGTGGAGAGTATGATGTGACCGCGAGATGAGTTCATATGATTTGAATGTGACGAGAAGGTATTGCTGAAGGTTTCACCTATTTGAGACTGAATGTATGTTTTTAGACTCGTTCGAGGACGAACATTTGTTTAACAGGGGGGGGGGGGGATGTAACGACACAGTCGTTCGCTCTGAGAGTTATAGCCCTGTTTCCCCCATTTATGCTTCTTTGTGTGTTGTTCAGCTGTGTTGAGTTGTATCAAGTTGGTAGGTTTGGGTTCGGAGTAGTTTTGGAGTGAAATGATCATTTAGTCTCTTAATTAGAAAGCTAAGTTAGAAAAGTTAACCCGAAGTTGTCTTATGAGTAAAAGAATTCGAATTTTTATTTTTATGATTCTTTTAGCTTCGTTGGGTGATTTTAGACTTAGGAGTGTGTCCGCAATATAATTTGGAGGTCCGTGGTAGAATTAGGCTTGAATTGGCAAAAGTTGGAAGCTTAGAAGTTCATAGGCTTGAATTCGAGGTTGATTTGGTATTTTAGTGTTGTTTTGGCTGTTTTGGAGGTTTGACTAAGTTCGAGTAGTGATATATGACTTGTTGGATTTGTTGGTTGAGGTCTCGAGGGCCTCGGATGAGTTTTGAATAGGTTTGGTTTGTGTTTCACTCGTTTTTCTTATGTTTCGACGCCGTTTCTTCAAGCAGAAATGATATCATATTGAACAAATGAGATACAATTTCTTTTTTTGATTGAAGCATTAGATCCGTATTATAATTATGGACCTGTAGCAAAAAGAATCGTCGAATTTGGACATCGTATGAGGATTTTATGATTATTTTACTAAGAATTAGGTTGCCAGATTTTTTCCAAATTAATTACGAAATTGCGACTGACGGCGTATTTAAGAATCTGCACTATTTGCAAATATTAAAACCTACATATCTCCTTCGTTATAAGGTGAAATTGAGTGATTCAAAAATCTAACTTGACTAGAATTTCACAAGGAATCCATTGGAGGCATAAAATACGAGTTTCGGGATCGTTTGGCTCAAGAAACGAGGCTGAATAGCTGGTAGAAAAATATACAAAGCTAGGGTTTGTTCATTCGGTCATATTTTGAGTTGGGGAGCTCGGATTTGGGCGATTTTGGAGGCCATTTTCACCATATGGATTGGGGTAAGTGTTCTCTACTCGATTTTGATTATAATTTATGAATCCACCTACGTTTTTGGGATTTGATTGATGATTTCAAAGTGAAATTGAGGGAGTTCGGGTTTGAGTTTTGGAGAGTTTTAAGTGAGGATTTGAGGGCCCAAACGGAGTCCGATTTTGACAAATTGTATATGGTTAGACTCGGGAGAGGACGAGGATTATTATTCTGCCATTTTTGACTGATTTCGAGATGCGGGCTCGGGGGCCGGGTTTTGGCCGATTTCGGATTTTTGGCATGTTTATGTAGTTTTTATTGTGTAATTCGATTCTTTAGACTATGTTGATAGTAGTATTCTGATTATGGTTAGACTCAAAGCTTTTGGAGACCGAGTCGAGGGACGAGGACATCCCGGAGTAGGATTTTGCGCTGTTGAGGTAAGTAACAGTTTTAACTCTGGCTTTGAGGGTATAAACCCGGAGAAATTGATATCATGTGATTGTTTCGTGGTGATACCCACGCTAGGTGACGGGCGTGTGGGTGTGCACTGCGAGGGATTGAGACTTGGTCCGTCCCGTGAGGCTGTGAGACCTAATAGCTGTTATCTGTGGTTATGTGTTTACTTGTTGTTGAACTTGTTTGTCTTCATGTTAGAGATCATGCTTAAGCTTTATTCATTCTCACGTTATTTGTACTCAATCATAAAAATTATTGTACATATTTACCTCAGTCTCTATTATTTGCTAATATGTTGTGATACTTGATGTGGGTTGTGTTCCCTTATTTGTTGATGATGGTGAGGCTAGTGAGGTACATGACTGAGTGAGGCCGAGGGCCTGGTGGTGAGGATATTAATACCATAGCGTGTGAGTTGTCCGCGTAGAACGTGAGTTGACCGTGCGGGTCCAGGTATTGATACCATAGCTCGTGAGTTGTCCGCGTAGCATGTGAGTTGACCGTGCGGATCCAGGTATTGATATGGTAGCACATGAGTTGTCCGTGCTTAGCGCTTGGGCATTGGGAGCCCCTCCGGAGTCTGTACACACCCCGAGTGAGCGCAGAGTGTTGAGTGTTGAGTGTCGAGTGCAAGTGCTGAGTGCTGAAGTGACACTGCTGTGAAGTTATATTTATTTATGTTGTTGCTGCATTTATCTGTTAAATTTTTTTTGTGGCATTTACTGAGTTATGGAATCTACCTGTTTATTTATGTTTATTATAAATTGTAAAAATAAATAATTGGACTATTTTACTTAGCTCGCCACTACTGCTCAGTTCCTTAGTTATTTCTGTTACTACTGAGGTGGTTGTACTCATACTACACCCTGCACTTTATGTGTAGATCCAGGTGAGTTAGAGCGCAACGATCATTGGGTTTAGGTTTGCTATCTATGGAGATTGCAAGGGAGCTGATAGTGTTCGTAGGACCTTGTTACTCCTTTTATCATTTCTTCTTTGGACAGTTAGACCGTTTATATATCTCAGTTAATAGTTTTAGACGCTCGTGACTTAGTGACACCCCGATGTTTAGGAATCGTTTTCGTATTTTATATTATTTATATTTAGAGTTGGTTTGGTTTATCAGGAATTGAATTATTGGAAATGTTTTATTACATTCTTATAATCAAATTAGTAGTAATATTTTGGGAACAGGCTTGCCTTGTAACACGACAGGCGCCATCGCGACCACGGTTAGATTTTGGGTCGTGACAAGTTAGTATCAGAGCCTAGGTTACATAGGTCTCACGAGTCATGAGCGGGTTTAGTAGAGTCTTGCGGATCGGTACGGAGACGTCTGTACTTATCTTCGAGAGGCTGCAGAACTTTTTGAAAAACTTCACCTTCTTGAATTCTTATCGTGCGGTATTGATTCAGCTTGAAGTGTAACTCTATGAATTCCTTCCACGCATTCGTATGCGCACATGAGCGCTCGGTATCAGTTGTGCATCGACAAGTTATGATTCCCTAGATGAGGTGCGAGATGTGATTTCTGTGTGTTGATGTTGGGCTAGTCTGGGGTACTTGAGGCTAGGTTTTGTCGGTAGCTGGAGTACGAAAATTTCGATTGTGTGAGCACGTGTTTATATGTCCTTTGGTGTCCCTATTAGTGGGATTTGTGATTTGATGGCTATGTGGAGAGTATGATGTGACTGTGAGATGAGTTCATATGATTTGAATGTGATGAGAAGGTATTGCTGAAGGTTTCACCTATTTGAGACTCCAGGTATGTTTTTAGACTCGTTCGAGGACGAACGTTTGCTCAAGAGGGGGAGGATGTAACGACCCGGTCGTTCGCTCTGAAAGTTATAGCCCCGTTTCCCCCATTTATGCTTCTTTGTGTGTTGTTCAGCTGTGTTGAGTTGTATCAAGTTGGTAGGTTTGGGTTCGGAGTAGTTTTGGAGTGAAATGATCATTTAGTCTCTTAATTAGAAAGCTAAGTTGGAAAAGTCAACCGGAAGTTGACTTATGAGTAAAAGAATTCGGATTTTTATTTTTATAATTCGATTAGCTTCGTTGAATGATTTTAAACTGAGGAGTGTGTCCTGAATATAATTTGGAGGTCCGTGGTAGAATTAGGCTTGAATTGGCAAAAGTTGGAAGCTTAGAAGTTCTTAGGCTTGAATTCGAGGTTGATTTGGTATTTTGGTGTTGTTTTGGGTGTTTCGAAGGTTTGACGAAGTTTGGGTAGTGATATATGACTTGTTGGAATTGTTGGTTGAGGTCCCGAGGGCCTCGGATGAGTTTTGAATAGGTTTGGTTTGTGTTTCGCTCGTTTTTCTAATGTTTCGACGCTGTTTTTTCAAGCATAAATGATATCATATTGAACAAATGAGTTACAATTTCTTTTTTGATTGAAGCATTAGATCCGTATTGTAATTATGGACCTGTAGCAAAAAGAATCGTCGAATTTGGACATCGTATGAAGATTTTATGATTATTTTACTAAGAATTAGGTTGCGAGATTTTTTTCAGATCAATTACGAAATTACCACTGACGGCGTATTTAAGAATCTGCACTATTTGCAAATATTAAAACCTACATATCTCCTTCGTTATAAGGTCAAATTGAGTGATTCAAAAGCCTAACTTGACTATAATTTCACAAGGAATCCATTGGAGGCATAAAATACTAGTTTCGGGATCGTTTGGCTTATGAAACGAGGCAGAATAGCTGGTAGAAAAATATACAAAGCTAGGGTTTGTTCATTCGGTCATATTTTGAGTTGGGGAGCTCGGATTTGGGCGATTTTGGAGGCGATTTTCACCATATGGATTGGGGTAAGTGTTCTTTACTCGATTTTGATTGTAATTTATGAATCCATCTTCATTTTTGGGATTTGATTGATGGTTTCAAAGTGAAATTGAGGGAGTTCGGGTTTGAGTTTTGGAGAGTTTTATGTGAGGATTTAAGGGCCCAAACGGAGTCTGATTTTGACAAATTGTATATGGTTAGACTCAGGAGAGGACACGGATTATTATTCTGCCATTTTTGACTGATTTCGAGATGTGGGCCCGGGGGCCGGGTTTTGCCCGATTTTGAACTTTTGGCATGTCTATGTAGTTTTTATTGTGTAATTCGATTCTTTAGACTATGTTGATAGTAGTATTCTGATTATGGTTAGATTCAAAGCTTTTGGAGACCGAGTCGAGGGACGAGGACATCCCGGAGTAGGATTTTGCGCTGCTGAGGTAAGTAACAGTTTTAACTCTGGCTTTGAGGGTTTAAACCCGGAGAAATTGATATCATGTGATTGTTTGGTGGTGATACCCACGATAGGTTATGGGCGTGTGGGTGTGCACTGCGAGGGATTGAGACTTGGTCCGTCCCGCGAGGCTGTGAGCCCTAATGGCTGTTATCTGTGGTTATGTGTTTACTTGTTGTTGAACTTGTTTGTCTTCATGTTAGAGATCATGCTTAGGCTTTATTCATTCTCACGTTATTTTTACTCAATCATAAAAATTATTGTACATATTTACCTCAGTCTGTATTATTTTCTAATATGTTGTGATACTTGATGTGGGCTATGTTCCCTTATTTGTTGATGATGGTGAGGCTAGTGAGGTACATGATTGAGTGAGGCCGAGGGCCTGGTTGTGAGGATATTAATACCATAGCGTGTGAGTTGTCCGCGTAGCACGTGAGTTGACCGCGCGGGTCCAGGTATTGATATCATAGCGCGTGAGTTGTCCGCGTCGCATGTGAGTTGACCGTGCGGATCCAGGTATTGATATGGTAGCACGTGAGTTGTCCGTGCTTAGCGCTTGGGCATTGGGAGCCCCTTCGGAGTCTGTACACACCCCCAGTGAGCGCAGAGTGTTGATTGTTGAGTGTCGAGTGCGAGTGCTGAGTGATGAAGTGACACTACTGTGAAGTTATATTTATTTGTGTTGTTGCTGCATTTATCTGTTAAATTTTTTTTGTGGCATTTACTGAGTTATGAAATCTACCTGTTTATTTATGTTTATTATAAATTGTGAAAATAAATAATTGGAGTATTTTACTTAGCTCGTCACTACTGCTCAGTTCCTTAGTTATTTCTGTTACTACTGAGGTGGTTGTACTCATACTACACCCTGCACTTTATGTGCAGATCCAGGTGAGTTAGAGTGCAACGATCGTTGGGTTTAGGTCGGCTATCTGTGGAGATTGCAAGGTAGATGATAGTGTTCGCAGGACCTTGTTACTCCTTTTATCATTTCTTCTTTGGACAGTTAGACCGTTTATATATCTCAGTTAATAGTTTTAAACGCTCGTGACTTAGTGACACCCCGATGTTTGGGACTCGATTTTGTATTTTATATTATTTATATTTAGAGTTGGTTTGGTTTATCAGGAATTGAATTATTGGAAATATTTTATTAAATTCTTATAATCAAATTAGTAGTAATATTTTGGGAATAGGCTTACCTTGTAACACGATAGGCGCCATCGCGATCACGGTAAGATATGTGGTCGTGACAAGGTTGTATTAGAGCCTAGGTTACATAGGTCTCACGAGTCATGAGCGGATTTAGTTGAGTCTTGCGGATCGGTATAGAGACGTCTGTGCTTATCTTTGAGAGGCTGCAGAACTTTTAGAAAAACTTCACCTTCTTGAATTCTTATCGTGCGGTATTGATTCAGCTTGAAGTGTAACTCTTTGAATTCCATCGACGCATTCGTATGCGCACATGAGCGCTCGGTATCAGTTGTGCATCGACGGATTATGATTCCCTAGATGAGGTGCGAGATGTGATTTCTGTGTGTTGATGTTGGGCTAGTCTGGGAACTTGAGGCTGGGTTTTGTCGGTAGCTGGAGTACGAAAATTTCGATTGTTTGAGCACGTGTTTATATGTCCGTTGGTGTCCCTATTAGTGGGAGTGATTTGATGGCTATGTGGAGAGTATGATGTGACCGCGAGATGAGTTCATATGATTTGAATGTGACGAGAAGGTATTGCTGAAGGTTTCACCTATTTGAGATTCCAGGTATGTTTTTAGACTCGTTCGAGGAAGAACGTTTGTTTAGGGGGGGGGGGGAAGTAACGACCCGGTCGTTCGCTCTGAGAGTTATAGCCCCGTTTCCCCATTTACGCTTCTTTGTGTGTTGTTCAGCTGTGTTAAGTTGTATCAACTTGGTAGGTTTGGGTTTGGAGTAGTTTTGTAGTGAAATGATCATTCAGTCTCTTAATTAGAAAGCTAAGTTAGAAAAGTCAACCAGAAGTTGACTTAGAGTAAAAGAATTCGGATTTTTATTTTTATGATTCGATTAGCTTCGTTGGGTGATTTTAGACTTAGGAGTGTGTCCGGAATATAATTTGGAGGTCCGTGGTAGAATTAGGCTTGAATTGGCAAAAATTGGAAGCTTAGAAGTTCTTAGGCTTGAATTCGAGGTTGATTTGGTATTTTAGTGTTGTTTTGGGTGTTTCGGAGGTTTGACTAAGTTCGGGTAGTGATATATGACTTGTTGGAATTGTTGGTTGAGGTCCCGAGGGCCTCGGGTGAGTTTTGAATAGTTTTGGTTGGTGTTTCGCTCGTTTTTCTTATGTTTCGACGCCGTTTTTTCAAGCATAAATGATATCATATTGAACAAATGAGTTACAATTTCTTTTTTGATTGAAGCATTAGATCCGTATTGTAATTATGGACCTGTAGCAAAAAGAATCGTCGAATTTGGACATCGTATGAGGATTTTATGATTATTCTAATATGAATTAGGTTGCCAGATTTTTCAGATTAATTACGATATTGCCACTGATGGCGTATTTAAGAATATGCACTATTTGCAAATATTAAACCTACATATCTCCTTCGTTATAAGGTCAAATTGAGTGATTCAAAAGCCTAACTTGACTAGAATTTCACAAGGAATCCAATACGAGTTTCGGGATCATTTGGCCCAAGAAACGAGGCAGAATAGCTGGTAGAAAAATATAAAAAACTAGGGTTTGTTCATTCGGTCATATTTTGAGTTGGGGAGCTCGGATTTGGGCGATTTTGGAGGCGATTTTCACCATATGGATTGGGGTAAGTGTCCTCTACTCGATTTTGATTATAATTTATGAATCCATCTCCATTTTTGGGATTTGATTGATGATTTCAAAGTGAAATTGAGGGAGTTAGGGTTTGAGTTTTGGAGAGTTTTAAGTGAGGATTTGAGGGACCAAACGGAGTCCGATTTTGACAAATTTTATATGGTTAAACTCGGGACAGGACGAGTATTATTATACTGCCATTTTTGACTGATTTCGAGATGCGGGCCCGGGGGCTGGGTTTTGGCCGATTTCGGATTTTTGGCATGTTTATGTAGTTTTTATTGTGTAATTCGATTATTTAGACTATGTTGATAGTAGTATTTTGGTTATGGTTAGATTCAAAGCTTTTGGAGATTATGATTATGGCTGTTATCTGTGGTTATGTGTTTACTTGTTGTTTAACTTGTTTGTCTTCATGTTAGAGATCATGCTTAGGCTTTATTCAATCTCACGTTATTTGTACTCAATCATAAAAATTATTATACATATCTACCTCAGTCACTAATATTTGCTAATATGTTGTGATACTTGATGTGGGTTGTGTTCCCTTATTTGTTGATGATGGTGAGGCTAGTGAGGTACATGATTGAGTGAGGCCGAGGGCCTGCTTGTGAGGATATTAATCGCATAGCGCGTGAGTTGTCCGCGTAGCACGTGAGTTGACCGAGCGGGTCCAGGTATTGTTACCATAGCGCGTGAGTTGTCCGCGTAACACGTGAGTTGACCGTGCGGATCCAGGTATTGATATGGTAGTACGTGAGTTGTCCGTGCTTAGCGCTTGGGCTTTGGGAGCCACTCCGGAGTCTGTACACACCCCGAGTGAGTGCAGAGTGTTGAGTGTTGAGTGTCGAGTGCGAGTGCTGAGTGATGAAGTGACACTGCTGTGAAGTTATATTTATTTGTGTTGTTGCTGCATTTATCTGTTAAATTTATTTTGTGGCATTTACTGAGTTATGGAATCTACCTGTTTATTTATGTTTATTATAAATTGTAAAAATTAATAATTGGACTATTTTACTTAGCTCGTCACTGCTGCTCAGTTCCTTAGTTATTTCTGTTACTACTGAGGTGGTTGTACTCATACTACACCCTACACTTTACGTGCAGATCTAGGTAAGTTAGAGCGGAACGATCGTTGGGTTTAGGTCGGCTATCTGTGGAGATTGCAAGGTAGCTGATAGTGTTCGCAGGACCTTGTTACTCCTTTTATTATTTCTTCTTTGGACAGTTAGACCGTTTATATATCTCTGTTCATAGTTTTAGACGCTCGTGACTTAGTGACACCCCAATGTTTGGGACTCGTTTTCGTATTTTATATTATTTCTATTTAGAGTTGGTTTGGTTTATGAGGAATTGAATTATTGGAAATGTTTTATTAAATTCTTATGATCAAATTAGTAGTAATATTTTGAAAATAGGCTTTCCTTGTAACACGATAGGCGCCATCACCACCACGATTAGATTTTGGGTCGTGACAAGTTGGTATCTGAGCCTAGGTTACATAGGTCTCACGAGTCATGAGCGGGTTTAGTAGAGTCTTGCAGATCGGTACGGAGACGTCTGTACTTATCTTCGAGAGGTTACAAAACTTTTAGAAAAACTTCACCTTCTTGAATTCTTATCGTGCGGTATTGATTCAGCTTGAAGTGTAACTCTTTGAATTCCATCGACGCATTCGTATGCGCACATGATTGCTCGATATCAGTTGTGCATCGACGAATTATGATTCCCTAGATGAGGTGCGAGATGTGATTTCTGTGTGTTGATGTTGGGCTAGTCTGGGGTACTTGAGGCTGCGTTTAGTCGGTAGCTGGAGTACGAAAATTTCGATTGTTTGACCACGTGTTTATATGTCCGTTGGTGTCCCTATTAGTGGGATTTGTGATTTGATGGCTATGTGGAGAGTATGATGTGACCGCGAGATGAGTTCATATGATTTGAATGTGACGAGAAGGTATTGCTGAAGGTTTCACCTATTTGAGACTCCAAGTATAATTTTAGACTCGTTCGAGGACGAACGTTTGTTTAAGAGGGGGAGGATGTAACGACCCGGTCGTTCGCTCTGAGAGTTATAGCCTCGTTTCCCCCATTTATGCTTCTTTGTGTGTTGTTCAGCTGTGTTAAGTTGTATCAAGTTGGTAGGTTTGGGTTCGGAGTAGTTTTGGAGTGAAATGATCATTTAGTCTCTTAATTACAAAGCTAAGTTAGAAAAGTCAACCACAAGTTGACTTATGAGTAAAAGAATTCGGATTTTTATTTTTATGATTCGATTAGTTTCGTTAGGAAATTAAGTCTTAGGAGTGTGTCCGGAATATAATTTGGAGGTCCGTGGTAGAATTAGGCTTGAATTGGCAAAAGTTGGAAGCTTAAAAGTTCTTAGGCTTGAATTCGAGGTTGATTTGGTATTTTGGTGTTGTTTTGGGTGTTTCGGAGGTTCGACTAAGTTCGGGTGGTGATATATGACTTGTTGAAATTGTTGGTTGAGGTCCCGAGGGCCTCGGATAAGTTTTGAATAGGTTTGGTTTGTGTTTCGCTAGTTTTTCTTATGTTTCGACGCCGTTTCTTAAAACATAAATGATATCATATTGAACAAATGAGTTACAATTTCTTTTTTGATTGAAGCATTAGATCCGTATTGTAATTATGGACCTGTAGCAAAAAGAATCGTCGAATTTGGAGATCGTATGAGGATTTTATGATTATTTTACTATGAATTAGGTTGCCGGATTTTTCAGATTAATTACGAAATTGCCACTAACGGCGTATTTATGAATCAGCACTATTTGCAAATATTAAAACCTACATATCTCCTTCGTTATAAGGTCAAATTGAGTGATTCAAAAGCCTAACTTGACTAGAATTTCACAAGAAATCCATTTGATGCATAAAATACGAGTTTCAGGATCGTTTGGCCGAAGAAACAAGGCAGAATAGCTGGTAGAAAAATATACAAAACTACGGTTTGTTCATTCGGTCATATTTTTAGTTGGGGAGTCGGATTTGGGCGATTTTGGAGGCGATTTTCACCATATGGATTGGGGTAAGTGTTCTCTACTCGATTTTGATTATAGTTAATGAATCTATCTTCGTTTTTGGGATTTGATTGACGATTTCAAAGTGAAATTGAGGGAGTTAATGTTTCAGTTTTGGAGAGTTTTAAGTGAGGATTTGAGGGACCAAACGGAGTCCGATTTTGACAAATTTTATATGGTTAGACTCGGGAGAGGACGAGGATTATTATTCTGCCATTTTTGACTGATTTCGAGATGTGGGCCCGGTTGCCGGGTTTTGGCCGATTTCGGATTTTTGGCATGTTTATGTAGCTTTTATTGTGTAATTCGATTCTTTAGACTATGTTGATAGTAGTATTCTTATTATGGTTAGATTCAAAGCTTTTGGAGACCGAGTCAAGGGACGAGGACATCCCGGAGTAGGATTTTGCGATGTTGAGGTAAGTAACAGTTTTAACTCTGGCTTTGATGGTATAAACCCGGAGAAATTGATATCATGTGATTGTTTCGTGGTGATACCCACGCTAGGTGACGGGCGTGTGGGTGTGCACTGCGAGGGATTGAGACTTGCTCCGTCCCGTGAGGCTGTGAGGCCTAATGGCGGTTATCTGTGGTTATGTGTTTACTTGTTATTGAACTTGTGTGCCTTCATGTTAGAGATCATGCTTAGGCTCTATTCATTCTCACGTTATTTGTACTCAATCATAAAAATTATTGTACATATTTACCTCAGTCTCTATTATTTGCTAATATGTTGTGATACTTGATGTGGGCTGTGTTCCCTTATTTGTTGCTGATGGTGAGGCTAGTGAGGTACATGATTGAGTGAGGCCGAGGGCCTGGTTGTGAGGATATTAATACCATAGCGCGTGAGTTATCCGCGTAGCACGTGAGTTGACCGATCGGGTCCAGGTATTGATACCATAGAACGTGAGTTGTCCGCGTAGCACGTGAGTTAACCGTGCGGATCCAGGTATTGATATGGTAGCACGTGAGTTGTTCGTGCTTAGCGCTTGGGCTTTTGGAGCCCCTCCGGTGTCTGTACACACCCCAGTGAGCGCAGAGTGTTGAGTGTTGAGTGTCTAGTGCGAGTGCTGAGTGATGAAGTGACACTACTGTGAAGTTATATTTATTTGTATTGTTGCTGCATTTATCTGTTAAATTTTTTTTGTTGGATTTACTGAGTTATGGAATCTACCTGTTTATTTATGTTTATTATAAATTGTGAGAATAAATAATTGGACTATTTTACTTAGCTCGTCACTACTGCTCAGTTCCTTAGTTATTTCTGCTACTACTGAGGTGGTTGTACTCATACTACACCCTGCACTTTATGTGCAGATCTAGGTGAGTTAGAGCGCAAAGATCGTTGGGTTTAGGTCGGCTATCTGTGGAGATTGCAAGGTAGCTGATAGTGTTCGCAGGACCTTGTTACTCTTTTTATCATTTCTTCTTTGGACAGTTAGACCGTTTATATATCTCAGTTCATAGTTTTAGACGCTCGTGACTTAGTGACCCCCTGATGTTTGGGACTCGTTTTCGTATTTTATATTATTTATATATAGAGTTGGTTTGGTTTATGAGGAATTGAATTATTGGAAATATTTTATTAAATTCTTATAATCAAATTAGTAGTAATAATTTGGGAATAGGCTTGCCTTGTAACACGATAGACGCCATCACGACCACGGTCAAATTTTGGGTCGTGACAAGTTGGTATCAGAGCCTAGGTTACATAGGTCTCACGAGTCATGAGCGGGTTTAGTAGAGTCTTGCGGATCGGTACGAAGACGTCTTTACTTATCTTCCAGAGGCTGCAGAACTTTTAGAAAAACTTCACCTTCTTGAATTCTTATCGTGCGGTATTGATTCAGCTTGAAGTGTAACTCTTTGAATTCCTTCCACGCATTCGTATGCGCACATGAGCGCTCGGTATCAGTTGTGCATCGACGGATTATGATTCCCTAGATGAGGTGCGAGATGTGATTTCTGTGTGTTGATGTTGGGCTAGTCTGGGGTACTTGAGGCTGGGTTTTGTCGGTAGCTGGAGTACGAAAATTTCAATTGTGTGAGCACATGTTTATATGTCCGTTGGTGTCCCTATTAGTGGGATTTGTGATTTGATGGCTATGTGGAGAGTATGATGTGACCGCGAGATGAGATCATATGATTTGAATGTGACGAGAAGGTATTGCTGAAGGTTTCACCTATTTGACACACCAGGTATGTTTTTAGACTCGTTCGAGGACGAACGTTTGTTTAAGAGGGGGAGGATGTAACGACCCGGTCGTTCGCTCTGAGAGTTTTAGCCCCTTTTCCCCCATTTACGCTTCTTTGTATGTTGTTCAGCTGTGTTGAGTTGTATCAAGTTGGTAGGTTTGGGTTCGGAGTAGTTTTGGAGTGAAATGATCATTTAGTCTCTTAATTAGAAAGCTAAGTTAGAAAAGTCAACCATAAGTTGACTTATGAGTAAAAGAATTCGGATTTTTATTTTTATGATTCGATTAGCTTCGTTGGGTGATTTTAGACTTAGGAGTGTGTCCGGAATATAATTTGGAGGTCCGTGGTAGAATTAGGCTTGAATTGGCAAAAGTTGGAAGCTTAGAAGTTCTTAGGCTTGAATTCGAGGTTGATTTGGTATTTTGGTGTTTGTTTTGGGTGTTTCGGAGGTTTGACTAAGTTCGGGTGGTGATATANCTTCCAAGTAATAGACGTCCCGGCATCCTACAACTTGCTGTTAGGACGCCCCTGGATCCACGCTGCCGGAGCTGTAGCATCGACCCTGCATCAGGCGGTAAAATTCGAATGGAATCACCAGGAAGTGATCATTCATGGTGACGGTAGTAATCCCATTTATAGTCGCCAGACCATCCCAATGATCGGGGGCAGAAGGAGAATAGACGGAGAGACATACCACCACATCGAAAGGGTCAACGCTGTGGACAAAGACAAATGGTGGGACAACAAGGTTGAAAGCATCTTAAATTGGTATGGGTACGAACCTGGAAAGGGACTCGGCAAGAATCTCCAGGGGATCACTGAGCCCATCACACTGAAAAAGCATAGCACTACTTTTGTCTTAGGGTACGGCTATACTTGGAAAGAATTCCAGAACTGGTCGCCACCATGGCGCGGCCCCTACTATCCATTGGAGTTTCCGATACCTAGCCTGGATCAAACCTTCTAGCCAGCAGATACTATATATGGGTCCGAAGAAGATGAAACATTGGCGGCCATGAAGAATTTGTTCCTAGAGGATGATGATATGGACTGTTGTGTTCTTTTTGAGGAGGAGGGGGAGGAAGGCCATCCATACAAGCCGCAAGCAAAGGAGACCGCCTCAGCAATTGGTCAATTAGGACCGTCAGGGCCCGGAAGGCTTCGGGGTAGTAAGGCTAAACAAAAGCACCATGCATTTCATTTTTAGCTCACTCTACTAGTTGATTTTCTTTCCGCATCGTCTTTTATTTTGAAAAAGAGCTCCGATATTTCAAACAATTATAGATTCATTTCATTTTATCATATATATCTTGCTTATTATTTTCTCCATAATTTACTCTATTTTATACAGCATTACTCTTACTTATCTTGACGATGAACCAACGACTGTGACTTGCAACGAAACAACGCAACAAAAGGACATAGATTCAGAAGAAGATGAAATACCTGAAGAGGTCGTTAGAGAGGTTGAGAATTTTGAGAACAGACCTAAGTCCAACCTGGAAGAAACTGAGGTCATTAATTTGGGAGATACAGAGAACGTCAAAGAAACTCGCATCAGTGTTCACCTGTCACCATCAGAAAAGGAAGAATATACGGAATTTTTGAAAGGGTATGAGGACATATTTGCCTGGTCGTATGATGATATGACTGGCCTCAGCACATCCATTGTAGCTCATAATCTGCCAACAGACCCGACTTGTCCGCCAGTAAAGCAGAAGCTCAGGAAATTCAAACTCGACATGAGTTTGAAAATCAAAGAAGAGGTCACTAAGCAAGTCAAAGCCAAGGTTCTCAGGGTAGTGGAATATCCGACATGGTTAGCCAACATCGTGCCAGTACCAAAGAAGGACGGGAAGGTCAGAATCTGTGTCGACTACCGGGATCTCAACCGGGCCAGTCCCAAAGACGACTTCCCATTGCCAAACATACACATTCTCATCGACAACTGTGCCAAGCATGAGTTGCAGTCTTTTGTTGATTGTTTCGCCGGGTATCATCAAATATGGATGGATGAGGAGGATGCAGAGAAAACGGCTTTCATCACGCCGTGGGGAATGTATTGCTACAAAATGATGCCATTTGGGTTGAAGAATGCTGGCGCCACCTACATGAGAGCCATGACTACTATCTTTCACGACATGATACACAAGGAGATCGAAGTATATGTGGACGACGTTATCGTCAAATCTAAGAAAGCCGCTGATCATATGGAAGATCTAAGAAAATTCTTCAACAGACTGAGAAGGTACAATCTGAAATTGAATCCTGCCAAATGTGCATTCGGGGTTCCTGCCGGAAAACTGCTGGGTTTCATCGTTAGCCGTCGAGGAATAGAATTGGACCCATCAAAGATCAAAGCCATCCAAGAATTACCACCGCCAAAGAACAAGAAGGACGTGATGAGCTTCTTGGGAAGACTCAACTATATCAGCCGGTTCATAGCCCAGTCCACAGTCATTTGTGATCCCATTTTTAAATTGCTAAAGAAAGACGCTGCTACTAGATGGACCAACGATTGTCAGAATGCCTTCGACAGAATCAAGGAATACCTGTCAACGCCACCAGCCTTGGTTCCGCCCGAGCCAGGAAGGCCCCTATTGCTTTATCTTGCAGATTTGGATGAAGCGTTCGGTTGTGTTCTAGGGCAACATGATAAAACTGGGAGAAAGGAGCAAGCCATCTACTATCTCAGTAAGAAGTTCACCCCATACGAGGCCCGGTATTCTCTATTGGAGCGCACCTGTTGTGATCTGACTTGGGTAGCTCAGAAATTGAGGCATTATTTCTGTGCCTACACTACTTATCTCATATCCAGGATGGACCCGCTGAAGTACATCTTTCAGAAGCCCATGCCCACTGGTAAGCTCGCCAAGTGGCAAATCTTGCTGAGTGAATTCGACATTGTTTACGTGACTCAGAAAGCAGTTAAGGGCCAGGCCATAGCAGATCACCTCGCCGAGAACCCTATCAACGGAGAATACGAACCCCTGAAAATGTATTTTCCTGATGAAGAAGTGTCCTTAGTAGGAGAAGATATTGCAGAATCCTACGAGGGTTGGAGGTTGTTTTTCGACGGGGCCGCCAATTTTAAAGGAGTTGGCATAGGGGCAGTCCTAGTATCAGAAACCGGCCAGCATTACCCGGTATCCGCAAACTCAGGTTCCCTTGCACAAATAATATGGCCGAATACGAAGCATGCATCCTGGGACTCAAGATGGCCATTGACATGAACATTCAAGAGTTACTAGTGATCGGGGACTCAGACCTGCTCATACTTCAAGTCCGAGAAGAATGGGCCACCAAAAACTCTAAGATACTTCCCTATTTGCACCACATACAGGAGTTAAGGAAAAGATTCACAAAGACCAAATTTTAGCATGTCCCCAGGGTTCAGAATGAGTTCGCTGACGCACTAGCTACCCTATCATCCATGATCCAACATCTAGACACAAATTTCATTGATCCCATCCTAGTAAGGATTTATGATCAGCCAGCTTATTGTGCCAACGTTGAGGAATAAGCGGACGGAAAGCCATGGTTCCACGACATCAAAAGGTACCTAACAACAGGGGAGTATCCAGAACTCGCCAACGCCACTCAGAAGCGCACACTTCGGAGATTATCCATCAACTTCTTTCACAGCGGAGGAATCTTGTACAGGAGGACTCCCGATTTAGGTTTGCTAAGGTGTGTCGAAGCAAAGGAAGCATCCAAACTATTAGATGAAGTGCACGCAGGGACATGCGGACCAACATGAATGGTTTTATCTTAGCAAAGAAGATACTCCGAGCAGGGTATTTTTGGATGACTATGGAAATAGACTGTATCCAATATGTTCGCAAATACCATCGCTGTCAGATACATGCAGACATGATAAAGGTGCCTCCAAACGTGCTTATTGGGACTAGCTCACCGTGGCCATTTACCGCCAGGGGAATGGATGTTATCGGACCTATCGAGCCTGCCGCATCAAACGGGCACAGAATTATCCTAGTGGCGATTGATTACTTTACTAAATGGGTTGAAGTAGCATCATACAAGGCAGTGACTAAGAAAGTTGTGGCAGATTTCGTCCGTGATCGTATTGTTTGCCGATTCGGTATTCCAGAATCAATCATCACTGATAATGGTTCCAATCTCAACAGTGACTTAATGAAAGCAATGTGTGAGGCATTCAAGATTAAACACAAGAATTCTACATCTTACAGACCTCAGATGAATGGAGCCGTAGAAGAAGCCAATAAAAACATCAAAAAATACTAAGGAAGATGGTCGAAAGTCACAAACAGTGGCATGAGAAGTTATCATTTGCCTTACTAGGATACCGCACCACAGTCTGCACATCGACCGGAGCAATTCCCTACATGCTAGTTTATGGTACAGAGGCGGTCATCCCCGCCGAGGTAGAAATTCCCTCCCTAAGGATCATACAAGAAGCAGAGTTGGACGATGCAGAATGGGTAAAAGGTCGCTACGAGCAGCTAGCCCATATAGATGGGAAAAGAATGAATGCAGTTTGCCACGGTCAGTTGTACCAGAATAGAATGTCCAGAGCCTTCAACAAAAGAGTTAAGCCAAGGAAGCTTACACCGGGGCAGCTGGTGTTGAAGAAGATATTCCCACATCAAGATGAAGCCAAGGGGAAATTCTCTCCCAACTGGCAGGGTCCGTACATGGTTCACCGGGTTCTAACTGGAGGAGCCCTTATTCTTATAGAAATGGATGGAGATGTCTGGCCAAAGCCAATCAACTCAGATGCAGTGAAACAATATTATGTGTAATCACCTATGATTTCTCTATGATGTAATTGAACTACGCCTGACCTGATTCCCGTTTAAGAGGGGATACGTAGGCAGCCCTATGGGTTCGGTCACAATTTAATATAAATTTCATTTTCCCCTACTATTGGAACTGGGGCAGAATTTTGAGGAGGGCCCTCAAAATTCCGAAGTTAGTCTTCAGCCACTCATCGCCAGGGATGCCACCTCAGTAAACTGGGGCAGAATTTTAAAGAGGACCCCCCTAAATTTCGAAGTTGATTCTTCAGTCATTCAGCACAGCCGTCAGAAGTCCCAACCTAGTAAATTGGGGCAGAATTTTGAGGAGGACCCTCAAAATTCCGGAGCAAGAAAGGTTGCAATGTTTTAAACCACGTTGCAGTCGTCGGTTCATCTAAACAAAACCGTTTTCTACTTACGTTATATTTACTAAATCATGCATAATTATTGTTCGAATTGCTGTTGTTTAGCAACACTACCCCAATAATACGCAACGCCGGAAGCCAGGGGAAGACGAACTAACCTTTCCCCCTTACAAAACTCACAATTTTCTTTGGATGCAGGCGCCCGAGTCACAAACATATTACGCAATCGCATTGAGCCATCACACCTACCTGTATTTTGCTGTCTGCACGCAATATTTCCCAGCAGCCGCAATATCACGATCGGCTACCATCTGTCAGCTAAGATTCTTTTATTACTAAGGCTACCTTTCTGCCTTCCGAGACTAAGCGTTGTCTCCATCTGCATTCCTTCATTGCATAAGGCTACCTTTCTGCCTTTCGAGACTAAGCGTTGTCTCCATCTGCATTTCCTTGCATTGCATAAGGCTACCTTTCTGCCTTTCGAGACTAATGTCTCCATCTGCATTTCCTTGCATTGCATAAGGCTACCTTTCCGCCTTTCGAGACTAAGCGTTGTCTCCATCTACATTACCTTGCATTGCATAAGGCTACCTTTCTGCCTTCCGAGACTAAGCGTTGTCTCCATCTGCATTCCCTGCATTGCATAAGGCTACCTTTCTGCCTTCCAAGGTTAAGCTCTACCTCCACCTATATGGCTGAAATACCGCCACTTTATCTTTCTTGCATGGCTGAAATATCGCCACCTCACGTCTTGCAATCGGCTGAAATATCGCCAAACTTTACTTAAATTTCTATCGGCTGAAATATCACCATTTAACTTTTTGCATCGGCTGAAGTATCGCCATTCTATTTCATATCGGCTGAAATATCGCCAAACTTTACTTAAATTTCTGTCGGCTGAAATATCGCCATTTTATTTCATATCGGCTGAAATATCGCCAAACTTTATTTCAATCTTCTGTCGGCTAGAACATCGCCAGTTTTATTTTCACATCGGCTGAAAAATCGCCTGTTTTGTTTAAATCTTCTGTCGGCTGAAACATCGCNATATCGCTATGTCGGCTGAAACATCGCCTAATTTATTTAAATTTCTATGTCGGCTGAAATATCGCCATTTATATTTATGCTTTACATAGGCTGAAACACCGCCAAATCCTGCATTTTCATGGGTTGAAATATCGCCAAATTGTCCAAAGGCGTCATTGTTCGGGGGCATCATTTTCATAGCCCGAGAACGCCATGCCATGGCCTGAGGACCCCGCTTTTGTCTTCTGCATATCATTATTCAAAGGCATCATGGTTCGGAGGCATCATTTTCATAGCCCGAGAACATCATTTCATAGCCTGTGAATCCTCTGTTATACGCTTCATGGCCCAGGACATCATGGTCTGAGGACGTCATCCTATCCGTCCGAAGACAGCATTCATGGTCCAATGGGAACTTGCATCATGTTTAAATTTATGCACGATATATGCTCGTATTGCTCATTTGCAGGTACACCGGCTAGCAACGGCCATCACAGAAGGAGCGATCTCGCTCCGATTCCTGCAGCCCATCGGTCCCCGACCGTCCTTCCCAACCCGAATATTGCGTCCGTCATTCGAAATCTCCATCGGCATGTTCCGCCGACGGACTCCCCGAACTACATGTGGCCTGATTCCTGTTAGACCAGGGATATGTAGGCAGCTCAGGAGCCAGAGCTCGGTCAAAACCTTTCAAATCGTTTCTTTCGGTCAAAATTGGCCATCATATCTTTACCCGACAACTCTTTCATCCTTCTCGGGTAAAGAGGGACAGCTGTTGATACCCAATTTTTTCCTACATATTTTTTATACTCAAAATATTCTCAAAATAACATGTACACGCATATATAAGCATGCCCTAAAGTTTAGTATTTTTCTTTTATTTTTAAAGATTTTTAAATCAATTTATCGTCTATTTTAATACTACAAAATTCAATAATTATTCCCAAACTAGCGTTTTTTGGTGAATAATTTATTTAATCTCATATTTACACTAAGATATAATTGGGGTAATTTTTGCATATTTTTTTATGCATTTGCTTGGTATTTTTAAAACTAAATTGCGTATAATTGNTGCGTATAATTGCAATTATAGCCTATTTTACAATTAACAGCATTTCATAATCATAAAATCACTTTTAGTATTTTTACATTAATATTTATATGTTATTAATTAGTTCAGTACCTTTAATTTATTTTTAAATCATTTTTACTATTTTTATAAAATAATGAAAAAAGGAAAAATTGGCTATTTAACAAACAACCCTTAGTATTTCAATTATAGCCTAATTGGCCATACCCCTATCAGATTCTTAAATGGCCCAATACCCTATTTAAACCAACCCAGCCCAATCCCCCAAAATAACCCGGTCCAATCTTTTTTAATCTGAGTCGTTGATCAAATGAGATCAACGACCCAGATTAAATTCCCATAATTAAAATCAACTACCCCCCCAAACCCCTCATTTCTTTGAGACCGTCTCTCTCTCTATCTCATCTCTTCCTCTCCCTTCTCTCTAGAACCTTCTGGTTCTCTCTTCTCCGATGATCTCCACCGCCTCTCCGGCCACCTCCAATCTCACCCCATTCGACCATCAACCGCCATGAAACCCTAGCTCACCGATTCCCTCTATTTTGAGACCCCAGAAACCCCCACCATGTGAATCAGTCCCTAAAAAGTTCCGCCTGGTTTGTTTCCGGCCATCTCCGGCCACCTCCCTTTCACCAAGGCTCCGATGGGCCTCTCACCGTCCTGTTCAACACCTCTAGGACCTTCGAGGTTTATGGACCATGGTGGTTGAGACCTAGGGTTCCTGGTTCTGCTACTTGTGGGTTCTCCGGTGTGATTTCAGGCGAAATCGCACCCTATACGTCACGATCTATGAAGTTTCGACAGGTTCTCTCAACTTTTATTAGGGTTTTCCATTTTGAAACCCTAACTCTCTCCTGAATCTCTCAAAACAGTGCTATTCTCATGATATTTTCATGTGTTTCCTCTATGTTCTGCTTATTTTCGAGTTTATTCTGAAAGATCTTTTACTTTGAACCACCTTTTAATTTCCTTGAAAATTAGGGTTCTTAGATTTCTTTTACGCATGCTTTAACTGATTTTCTTTATGATTAAATCTTTTCTTTGTTTATTCTGACCTGTTTCTATGCTCTCAGTGTTTTTAATTTGACTATGCTAAAAAGCCCTAATTTCTAAAATGTTTACTTGTTTAATTATGGGTGTTGGCATGTCTCTTTGCCTTGGTTATGTGTGTTAGACTAATTTTCTTGGCCTTGTCTCTATGTGTTAGCATGTTCCTTCGTCTGATTATGCGTGTTAGCACGATTCTCTTTACTCTGATTCTATGTGTTTAGCATGCTCGTTCGTTTGATTGTGTGTGTTAGCCTGATGTCCCTTGACTCTTGTTAATGTTTCATGGTCACCATGCTTCGAATATGCCCTGCTGAATCTTAACTTGTTTTTACTAGCTCTGAGTGATTGTGTTTGTTCATCTGTTGTTCCCCTTCTGTCTATATAGCTAATTTTGGCTCGCTACTTTTGTTCATTCACCTCTATTTATATGTTAAAAATGCAGAATCATGACTTCACACGATTGATTCTGATTTTCCTTGATTGATTGGTAATTCAAAAACTTTCTTTTAAAACCCTAGCATTCTAC
>NW_017674963.1:23785-79738 GCF_001879085.1 Nicotiana attenuata
TGGACTGTGTTTACTTTACTTTCTTCTGCACTTCTTTTGCTTCTCTACTGGTATGTCTCAGTTAGTTTACATGCCTCAACAACAATGTGTTTAATTCTGCCTATTTCCTTTAGTTGATATTTGTTTCCCTCTCCTTTATATTTCTGTATTTAAGTTATGTGTGTAATCAATTGTTTGTCATGAATTTGATACTCTGTGAATCCCCTTTACCCTTTTTACCCCTTTGTATGTGAGTTTATTGTTCAGGGCATAGCAGCACCCCAATATTGCTGTCTATGATCCTGAACTGGGTTCATTGAACTCCTTAACTCAATCAATTCCCACTTCCCATTCTCCCCATTATGTGCTTGAGCCTTGACTTAGGTCTGATAGTGTCCTAATCACTATCCAGACCTTTGTCTGACCATCAAAAGGTCTGCTCCTAACTTGTTCATCTAGCAAGTGGTCAGGGGTGTGCCAGCCTGCCTTATGGCTAGGTATGACCACCACTTGTCATGGCCCCTTAATTCCCTTTCACTTTGCACTTACTCCTAGCTATAAGTTCTGCCCCTCTGTTGCAAGCCATGCTTTGGGACCCCTGAGCTCCCTCTGAACTTGGATGCCTGAGGGCTGGCTATTCCACACTGCACCATCCTGTTCATAATGGCATCCTGGGTGTAAGCAATGCCTGGAATCCCTGAGGTTCCTTGAAACTTTGAAACACCCTAGATAATGAGAAGGCTTTGGAGATCTGGACCCCGGAGTTGGTTAAATACATATTATTGGCCATTAAGATTGAATTAGGCTGCTTGGATCTAGCTGTTAGTTTTTGATGTATTTTTATTATTTCAGTTGATTGATTGGGTTGTAATAACTTGTATAGAACTCGGGGAATCTAGTAAAAGGGTGTGGCAGGTGTTTTACTTTCTTGCATCAATAAAGGGTAGATATCATGACTTTAGGAGTTTAATTTTTCTACTAGAAATACTGTACATAAGATGGTTCGATGTTTTTGATTCAAGTCACCTAGATACCATGCCTATAGGGTTTAACGTTTAATTATGATATAAGTCATCTAGAAATCCTGCCTATAGGACCTTATCATTCATGTAATCAGTGCATATATAAATCATGCCTATAGGGAATGCATATGCATTATGCAAACTGTAGGGTAATTAAATAATTACCTCTTCCTACCAGTTCTTAACAGACTTTTTTTAATCAGATATAGATATCACAGGATTCTGCATCAAGTTCGTCCGATTCTTCTTAAGCAATAACAATCTGTTAATTGGTCTCTAATGTCTTAATGTTTTCAGCCTCAATCTTTTGACAAAACTCTTTTGAATCAGTATACATTTGAGTTCTTCAAATCAGCACCTCTTCTGAAATGGTTTCTTTCTAAAATTCTGCCTAAACATTTTCCAACTAAGTCTTGGTCTTCCTGAAATTGTATTTAAAATAGTTCTGCAGTTTACTCTTTCCTTAAGTATTTCTGACTCTGGAACTCCTTTTATGGTTTATACTTATGATTCTCTTAAAACTTATTTCTAAACTGACTGCAATCTATACTTTCGGGCATTGGATTACTTTTCTAGAACCAGTACTTTCTACATCAGTCGCTTAAAATACCTTAAGTTCTGACAATTGGATCCAAGTTGCCTAATGTGGGCTTCCTGTCTAAACGTATGTATCGAACCAGTCCGCTCGCTGCTTAATTTTTAATTTTAAAGACTAAACCAGTATGTGTAAAGGCATGCTAAACTATATGTTATCTGATTTACGTGGTTTATGTGAGCCTTACCTGTTTGTCTGTTCATTCCCCTTACTTGTTACTTGTTTTTGAATGTCGATTAGAAGTTTTGTCCTTTAAACTCCATAAAGGCCCCCATCCCTTTCTCCCTCTTTTAGGATTAGAAGTCCTAATGCCCCGGGACTGATAGCTTGGGACGGGTAATAGCATGCGATAGGCAAACGATACCATTCCGCGCTCCAATACCTTAACGGGGTGGGAAAGGGTAGACATGGAGATGATGATTACACGATAACACTATGCGTACAATTGAGTACCAGTGTTGTGCGAATGATCCATGTAATATATAAACCTAGGACCCCCTCCCTCTTTATTAGTTTAATAATTTTCTGAATCTTAAAAAGTTGTTGCACTTTCGACTTCTGTTTTTCACATAATTTTCAGATTGTTCGCACTAAGTACTTGACTTCTTCCTACTTGCACTTTTAACTAAACTGCTCCTTCCCTAAAATTCAGCACTTTTTTTTTAACCTTTTGTGCTCCTTATTTGTAATAGTTTTTCGTATTTGCAATGCTTGCTTGTTTACTTGTTTGTTTGCATTCAAAGTCACAATTGTAGCATGGCCGGGAACCACACTAGTGGATCTTGAGGGGTGCCTAACACCTTCCCCTCGAGATAATTTCTAGCCCTTACCCAAACTCTGGTTCTTCATCTCAAATCTTCCTTAAAGTGTCCTAATGCACTATAATCATTAGGTGGCGACTCTTCAAACTCCAAAAACCCAATTCTCGCAAGGGAATAGAGTTGTCCTCCCGAATGTCGTATACCCGATTCTGAACTCCGTTTTGGAAGAAAAAGGGGGCGTCGACACTCCTTCTGCATGTACTGCCCAGCTTCTGTGGTAAGATGACCGCATCTGCGGTCCCATTCATCTCCCTTCTCAATGGCATCTGCGATCCTTTGGCCGCTCCTGCGGCTCCGCACCTGCGGCCATGACCTCGCAGCTGCGGTTACACCAGATGATAGCAGGCTTCAGTTCTTCCTCCCAAATCCAATTAGATTCGTTAACCACCCGGAATCCATCCAAGGCCCCCGAAACCCCGTCCAATCACACTAACCAGTCCTATAACATAACACGGACTTGCTCGAGGCCTCAAATCATATCAAACAACGCTAGAACAATGAATCACACTCCATTTCAAACATGATAAACTTTATTACTTCAAACTTCTTCATTTGATGCCGAAACCTATCAAATCACATCCCATTGACAACAAATTTTGCACAAGTCATATTCGATATTACGGACCTACTCCAACTTCTAGAATCGAAATTCGATCCCGATATCAAAAAGTCCACTTTCGATCAAACTTCTTAAAAACCTTCAAATTTATAAATTTAGCCGAATAACTCCAAAATGACCTACAGACCTCCAAATCCACTTCCGATTTCGCTCCCAATACCAGAATCACTATACAGAGCTATTCCAAGACTCGGAAACCCAAACGGACATCGATAACACTAAAATGCACTTCAACCCAAATTTATGTAATTCTTCCAAAATGCTAACTTCCACAATTGGTACCGAAACGCTCCCGGTTCATCCAAAACCTGATCCGGGCATACGCCCAAGTCCGAAATCATCGTACGAACCTGCTAAAACCTTTAAATCTCGGTTGCGAAGTCGTTTACTGAAAATCAATGCTTAGTCAGATCCTTCCAACTTTAAGCTTCCGAAATGAGAATTCTCTTTCCAATTCAACTCCGAACTCCCTGAGTTTCCATTGCGACTACGCGTACAAGTCATAATACCTGAAGTGAAGCTGCTCATGGCCTCAAACTGCCGAACAACACGCTAGTGATCAAAACGACCGGTCAGGTCTTTACATTCTCTCCCACTTAAACATACGTTCGTCCTCGAACGTGCTGAGACCTACACTAGAGTCGTCTAAAATCATTGTTTAACACCTCGTGCACCTACCCGTGCTACCAAAACTCAGTTGAGCACATTAGCTCGATTATATATGAAGATATCCTCTTTTATTTAGGCAAATGAGCCATAGAGCCCAGTTCAACATCCGAAGTTCTCTGCCAGGCCTGCTTCTAATATATGAACACCATATCAATCACTATGCGACGTACCAGAACATGACTGCATACCTTTGCTGGATTCTCACCATGTGCCACATCATTCACAGGATGATAATAACATTCTCTGATCATAACAACTGACATTCCCCGAATCTAATGCTCAAAATGCACCTCATGACATGCATAAGTCTTGATCCAACTCTTTCAATACCGCCACGACATAAGAGGTGTGTAGAAATTCATAACCAATAGTTGAGTCGACAAACCGTCGAGTTTATACTCCTGACAAGAATCATCACCTCATTCTGAACCAAATAATGGTATTTGCTATTTAATACACTTCATATAATCCGATCACACTGATCATAGATCCAACAAATCTCGTTTTACCCAGTACGTGTTCAGGCAATAAGCCACCCAGATATGACGAAAAGTCTCATATGATTCCACAATGTGCCAATAGGCTACCAACTCGAACATGATACATAAGAAAAATGAACTCTGGAAAGGAATACTCAACTGACGCAGCTAATATGAATTTTCCTCAGAAAATGGAAAAGCAAACATATAAAAATTAGAATATAGAAAACTGTACACAACAGCATACTGTTGCGGCGTGCAACCCGATCCAAATAACATGCCCGTGGCGGTATGCCACCCGATCCACAGACAGAACTCGCATAAGGAGATACACACCGAGCTAAATTGCTCATCATTACTAAATACCGAATATCGGTTGCAAGCACGCTAAGTGCATAATACCATCCATTAGGAGACAAATAGAATAATAAGCCACAAAACTCAAGCACAACTGAGGTGCTATATATAATCTGAATTACAAGAGCTATTCTGCTCACATAACACCATCTCTCACAAATATCATGCACGAAGGGTGATGTCGTCCCGATATTGTGAGGTTAAAGCACGAAGGGTGATGTCGTGCCGCACGATGTACAATGTCGTGCTATACTATGAGTGATAATGCACGAAGGATAATTCTGTGCCATGGTTATGTGAGGTAAAAGAACAAAGGGTGATGCCGTGCCGATTATATTGATTCTTATGGTGAGGACAAGAGTAAAAACACGAAGGGTGATGCCGTGCACTTGTCTTTGATTTTCTGATTCTTGCTGATACTTGAGTTATGGTGTTCTTTACGTTTATTTATTGGTTTTCTGTTGTTACTTGATTTCCCCGCAGCATGTTTTCCCCCTCCTATCTTTATCTGTAAATTTCTGCCTTTACTTTTCCGCTGTATATGATTTAACTGCACAGGGTTTATTTGGTAGTCTGGTCCTAGCCTCGTCACTACTTCGTCGAGGTTAGGCTAGGCACTTACCAGCACATGGGTCGGTTGTGCTGATACTACACTCTGCACTGTGTGCAGATCCCGGTGCTGCAGCTTTTGGACCATAGTGAGGTTGTTGCTTCCAGACCATCAGGCGACCCGAGGTAGTCCTGCAGGCATCCGCAGGCCTTAGCATCTCCCTCTATCATTTTCTTTCTATTTTTACTTATTCAGAGACAGATTCGTATAATTCTATTCAGACCTTATTTGCAATATTCTTAGACGGTCTGTGAGACTGTGACACCAGTTCTGGGTAGCTTATGTTTATGGATTGGTAACGGTAGTATTATTAAATTGTTATATTTCAGTCTTCCGCTTTGTTATTTCCGCTGTTTATATAATGTTAATTAACCATTGTTAAGGGATTAAAGATAAAAAGGGTTCAATAATTGGAATAATTGGCTTGCCTAGCTTTCACTAGTAGGCGCCATTACGACTCCTGAGGGTGGGAAATCCGGGTCGTGACACCATCTCTATGCAGGACCTCAATACATAAGAAATTTATCAAGCCGTTTCACAACTCACACGGCACAATATAGTATTACCTGAAATAGCTGACGCCGAAATAACATCCAACCTTCAAACACTCCTCCATAAGGAGCACTATGTTGAAATGAACACATCTGGCTTGATATAGAGCCCATATCCATATTTAAATCCATTAACAGACCTCAGGCCGCTTCTAATCGCACCGTCCTAGGCTAATAACCTTTCAAGGGTCCGTAGTAACCCCTATTTCCCACGACTCACAAGGACAACCCTCATATCCGGAGCAAACCTCCACAATCCACAACCCAATAAACCGAGTGCCCTCCAGGCATAAATTCTCAAATTAGTGATACTACCACAATCTTCATACAGTCTTCCTGTGGGATACGCTCCCTCGTCCTTCCGCAATAGGTAACAATTCTGCTCACCCATACCACCAGTCACCCTAACACTGTAAAGCAAATCAAGGCATAAGCAAGATTCAAAGCCCCTTTCACAAAGCACCGATCTCACGTGATGCAGAAGACAGTACCAGCTTTCTCTAAACATTCAAATCCCTTCCTGCTCATCCGAGCTCGCGACATCATTGTCAACACCGAACCGCAACCTTGATCCTCACTTCCCATTTTCATACCGCTCACTGCACCTAACATGCAAATATGCGATAGTGCTAGAATTTCATCATAACTCCTGAACCACTAATAGGGTAAACATTTCATTACATAGAAGCTTTTTACTTAACTCATTCCAAGAGAACCATAGCAGCACGCGGGTGAATTCTCATAACCGTAGAACATTCAAATCCTCAAGTAGTGGTCTAAACCACTATAACCCTTTCGGGAACCACCTACACATACCAGGCCATACTACATGAATACTTCCAAATAGAATCAATTATGGTGGCCGTCGAGCATCGCACGCACCGCCACCACTATGCCAATCTAACCATGGCTATCCAATCTAACTTCTTCTAATTCCTCCGTAACTTGCCTTAGATATAATAATAGCTCCATTCCTTACATCACAATCCTAAATCCTCACTCACCTTGAGTGATTCTATTCCATGAGACCACATTGTCTCCAAAGGGGTTTAAATGTTTCATACCCTCCTTGCATGGACATTCGCATCTTCAACTGATATACCCATTCAGATAGTTCCTCCACGAATCCGAAGTCTTTTTCTCTTTTTCCTCCCAATGCTCTACTGCAAGTTGAAAACATCATAGAACATTCCGAGCCTCTTATCATAGTCTGCTACAAAAGCTCGATTCTTGACCATACTACGGCTTAAATCCTTAGGCACCACATCTTTAACATTTGATTTCACTAGAACCGTTATTGAGAGTCCCCCACTCTAGCTTGGTCCTGAATATAATCAACTTCTAGGCTCCGCTGGCACATGAACACCCATCATAATGAAGCACCTGACGAAATCACCTCCTTTGAAATCACTTCTGTACGAAGCATAAATCCTGAATCTTTCCAAAGCTTGAACATGAGTCAATAAGGCCAACTATAGCACGCCTTTATCAATTCCTTTGCTCAAATTACCACTTATGTTCTTTTCCGTTAGCCGAAATAACTTACCAATGCGCCGATGAACCGAAACCTCACAAGAAGATAACCAAGCAACCCAATAGTAGGCGGTGGGACTCTCCCACTTAGCTTGAAGACACCATTGCACAACTCTGGAACCCATCAGGATTCTCTCTACATCATTGACATGATCTTGCACCTTCAACTCGCCAAATTCCTTTAAATCCTTCTGTCTGACCTTTCATGAACACCCTGAATCACTGACCTAATTCGCCTACCCAACGTCTTACCGTATTGCCAGTAGAATTCTTCACCTAGGCTTCGTCAACACCACACGACCGCTAACCTGCTCACAGGAGATAACCCACCTGTATAAATTACAAGCCGACATTTTCCAACGTCGCTACACGGGTACAATCATTACGACATCAATATCCCATTCTGAGCCTGTGCTCATTCACCAATTGTACTAGTCTGTTCACTTCTTATGGACATCAACTAAATGTGCGACAATATCTTTCAATTCAAAGTTATATTAAATCCTTCTTTGCACCAAGCAACTCCCTTTTTGTTGCATCTAATATCCCGCCGTATAATAGCCAATAATTCAAATTAAGCCTGTAACCCAGTCACCGTCCACTATCATTCCCAGATTATTCCAAACTTCCTTAAGGCGTGTAGTTATCCTGCTCCTACACCCATATACTACTCTGCCACTCTCCCACTTTGGTTAAACTCACTCCTTTAAGCAACTACTCAACTCATGTCCCCCACACTTGGCCTTCCAGCAATTTTATCACCACAAGACACATACCACATGTCCTTCCTCGTTCGTCTGCCGCCCAGTTGTTGCCTTAAATCAATATCTATCTCTGTAGCACTTGCACCAACAGATCGCTAATACTTTAAACCTTTCCGAAGATCATCTTTCTCAAGCCGTCAACATTAGAAATACCGATTCGATCTTGAACCACTGCACACCGCGATCTCTAACAGCCGTCTCTATAGTACTATCTCACAATATCCTACTCCAAGGCGAACTGTAAAAGATCATAACACCGGCGAACTTAATATATTCAACCGAGGACGACAACACCACGCCGTACAAGAAAATTCCACAACACTTGAAAACACCAAGTCTCGTTACCCTATCAACCCAAGCCGGATCATTTGTAGTTCATTTGCCTTTCCTCTATCCTAAATAAGATACTGGATCTCTGAATCATACACTTAGTAAACCTCCTCTCAAGTCATTCACCGCTCCGACACATAGGCAAGCATTCCACCCTCTCATCAATACTGTGCGATAACCGTTCATAAGCATCATAGCAATCTGTACACAACCTCGAAGCTCTCAGAAGTACAACTATTGAGCTGAAATGACAGAATATCTTTCCATAAGGCGACAACAATAGCTCAAACAACAACGCAGGGAGAAACATCCCACACCACATTCGTAGTACCATTACAATTACTCACTTACCAATTCATTACAAGCGCTTCGCATCGCATAAGATTGAATGGAAATGAAATGAAGGCACAAGCCTCAAAGGGAATCAAATCGCACGATGAGGAATCAAGAAGAGAAGCGCTCCTAACAGCCTTGTAGCCTCTCGAAGATAAGTACAGACATCTCCGTACCGATCCACGAGACTCTACTAGACTTGCTCATGACACGTGAGACCTAAGGGAACCTAGTGCTCTGATACCATGTTGTCATGACCCAAAATCCATTGAAGGTCGTGATTGCGCCGGACACCACTTGTCAGGCAAGCCAACATCAAGAAGTTAAATATATTCTCGTTTTAGGATTTACTGAAATCATTTCTTTTACACGTTAAACAATAAATAATGAAATTCACTGAAATAAGATGATGTATTTCACAAATTTAATATTGAACATTCCCATAATCCTCCCACAATCCAGTGTCACAAGTGCATGAGCTATTTCTAGGAAACAATATAATACAACAACCGTTCGAAATACAAATTGGACAAAAAGTAAATACAGTAATCGTAAAGAGACTCTGCTGGCTGTGGTTCGTCTCAAGAAGTGCAGCTCACCTAAGTCTCTGAATCAGCTATGCTACTACGCCCACTAGGCCACTAGAGATACATGTGCCTGGGCAACAAAAATGCACAACAAGTGTCACATGAGTACGAAAACAATGTGTACTCCTTAAGTATCCCGTCTAATCTAGAAGAACTAGAGACGAGAGGTCGACTTCGACACTTACTAGTGGTCCAATAATGATACACCAATAATATAATAAATCAAGGATTTTTTTATAAACATGGTTGTAACTCAATAGAATGAAGCAAGTAAACAATTCTCTCTTTTATAGGAAATTCCCAGATTCCTTTTTATCATTTATACATTTATCTCAGGCCAGGGAGAACAAATATCAACATTTATAAATTCCAAGGCAAACAATACAAGCATGCACAAATCATGCCGAGGTCGTACGGCCCGATCCAACAATATTTAAATTGTGCACTGCCAGAGGGTCGAATGACATCATAGATGAATCTATTACCTGGCTCGTGAATCATACATGCGACGCAGGTACACATAGAAACACATTCAAACAGTCAATTAAGACTTCATTAGGGAAACAATTATTCAAGGAGGTGCCAATTTCTCTTTTACAAGTCGAGAAAACGATGTTTAACTCATTTAGGAAATCATTTTCCACTTCGATACGATTTAAGCAATTTAAACAAACAATGAGTTTACAATTATTTAAACAAAGCATGCTTTTGGGTCCTAGAGTACCCGGACATAGGCATAATAGTAGCTACGCAAGACTCTCGTCACCACGTGCGTACGTAACCCCCACAAATAGCAAAACACAACCAATTAATTCACCTATTGGGACAATTTTCTCCAACAAGGTTAGAAAGGAGACTCACCTCGCTCCGAAGTTCCACAACCGGCATTCCACGCCCTTCCGAAGACTCAAATCGATGCATAATGCTCCAAAACTAGCCAATAATCATGCAAACCCATTAATATATCCTCAATTACTCAATCTAATCGAATTTATAAAAATTACTAACCCCGATCGAAAAGTTGGAAGGCCCACGTGCCCGGATTCCAAAATTTTTTGAAGATAAATTTTGCCCACAACCTGACGAACTCAAATATATAATTTAATCTCAATTTCATGTCTAAAATCGTGGTAAAAATACACGAATACCAATTTTCTAGGGTTTTCCCTCAAACCCCAAGTTTCTACTAATTTCCATGTTAAAACATATACATAATCAATGTATTTAACTCATAATAGGTGGGGATGTGTAACGACCTGGTCGTTCGCTCTAAGACTTATAGCCCCGTTTCCCCCATTTATGCTTCTTTGTGTGTTGTTCAGCTGTGTTGAGTTGAATCAAGTTGGTAGGTTTGGGTTCGGAGTAGTTTTGGAGTGAAATGATCATTTAGTCTCTTAATTAGAAAGCTAAGTTAGAAAAGTCAACCGGAAGTTGACTTATGAGTAAAAGAATTCGGATTTTTATTTTTATGATTCGATCAGCTTCGTTGGGTGATTTTATACTTAGGAGTGTGTCCGGAATATAATTTGGAGGTCTGTGGTAGAATTAGGCTTGAATTGGCAAAAGTTGGAAGCTTAGAAGTTCCTAGGCTCTAATTCGAGGTTGATTTGGTATTTTGGTGTTGTTTTGGGTGTTTCGGAGGTTTGACTAAGTTCGGGTAGTATGACTTGTTGAATTGTTGGTTGAGGTACGAGGGCCTCGGATGAGTTTTGAATAGGTTTGGTTTGTGTTTCGCTCGTTTTTCTTATGTTTCGACGCCGTTTCTTCAAGCATAAATGATATCATATTGAACAAATGAGTTACAATTTATTTTTTGATTGAAGCATTAGATCTGTATTGTAATTATGGACCTGTATCAAAAAGAATCGTCGAATTTGGACATCGTATGAGGATTTTATGATTACTAAGAATTGGGTTGCCAGAATTTTTCAGATTAATTACGAAATTGCTACTGACGGCGTATTTAAGAATCTGCACTATTTTCAAATATTAAAACCTACATATCTCCTTCGTTATTAGGTCAAATTGAGTGATTTAAAAGCCTAACTTGACTAGAATTTCACAAGAAATCCATTGGAGGCATAAAATACTAGTTTCAAGATCGTTTGGCTCAAGAAACGAGGCAGAATAGCTGGTAGAAAAATATACAAAGCTAGGGTTTGTTCATTCGGTCATATTTTGAGTTGGGGAGCTCGGATTTGGGCAATTTTTGAGGCGATTTTCACCATATGGATTGGGGTAAGTGTTCTCTACTCGATTTTGATTATAATTTATGAATCCATCTTCGTTTTTGGGATTTGATTGATGATTTCAAAGTGAAATTGAGGGAGTTCGGGTTTGAGTTTTGGAGAGTTTTAAGTGAGGATTTGAGGGACCAAACGGAGTCCGATTTTGAAAAATTTTATATGGTTAGACTCGGGAGAGGACGAGGATTATTATTCCGCCATTTTTGACTGATTTCGAGACGCGGACCCGGGGGCTGGGTTTTGGCCGATTTTTGATTTTTGGCATGTTTATGTAGTTTTTATTGTGTAATTCGATTCTTTAGACTATGTTGATAGTACTATTCTGATTATGGTTAGATTCAAAGCTTTTGGAGACCGTATCGAGGGACGAGGACATCCCGTAGTAGGATTTTGCGCTGTTGAGGTAAGTAACAGTTTTAACTCTGGCTTTGAGGGTATAAACCCGGAGAAATTGATATCATGTGATTGTTTGGTGGTGATACCCACGCTAGGTGACGGGCGTGTGGGTGTGCACTGCGAGTGATTGAAACTTGGTCTGTCCCGTGAGGCTGTGAGGCCTAATGGCTGTTATCTGTGGTTATGTGTTTACTTGTTGTTGAACTTGTTTGTCTTCATGTTAGAGATCATGCTTAGGCTTTATTCATTCTCACGTTATTTGTACTCAATGATAAAAATTATTGTACATATTTACCTCAGTCTCTATTATTTGCTAATATGTTGTGATACTTGATGTGGGATGTGTTCCTTTATTTGTTGATGATGGTGAGGCTAGTGAGGTACATGATTGGGTGAGGCCGAGGGACTGGTCGTGAGGATATTAATACCATAGCGCGTGAGTTGTCCGCGTAGCACGTGAGTTGATCGTGCGGATCCAGGTATGATACCATAGCGTGTGAGTTGTCCGTGTAGCACGTGATTTGACCGTGCGGATCCAGGTATTGATATGGTAGCACGTGAGTTGTCCGTGCTTAGCGCTTGGGCTTTGGGAGACCCTCCGGAGTCTGTACACACCCCCAGTGAGCGCAGAGTGTTGAGTGTTGAGTGTCGAGTGCTAGTGATGAGTGATGAGTGATGAAGTGACACTGCTGTGAAATATTTATTTGTGTTGTTGCTGCATTTATCTGTTAAATTTTTTTTGTGGCATTTACTGAGTTATGGAATCTGCCTGTTTATTTATGTTTATTATAAATTGTGAAAATAAATAATTCGACTATTTTACTTAGCTCGTCACTACTGCTCAGTTCCTTAGTTATTTCTGTTACTACTGAGGTGGTTGTACTCATACTACACCCTGCACATTATGTGCAGATCCAGGTGAGTTAGAGCGCAACGATCGTTGGGTTTAGGTCGGCTATCTATGGAGATTGCAAGGTAGCTGATAGTGTTCGTAGGACCTTGTTACTCCTTTTATCATTTCTTCTTTGGACAGTTAGACCGTTTATATATCTCAGTTCATAGTTTTAGACGCTAGTGAGTTAGTGACACCCCGATGTTTGGGACTCGTTTTCGTATTTTATATTATTTATATTTAGAGTTGGTTTAGTTTATCAGGAATTAAATTATTGGAAATGTTTTATTAAATTCTTATAATCAAATTAGTAGTAATATTTTGGGAATAGGCTTGCCTTGTAACACGATAGGCGCCATCACGACCACGGTTAGATTTTGGGTCGTGACAAGTTGGTATCAGAGCCTAGGTTACATAGGTCTCACGAGTCATGAGTGGGTTTAGTAGAGTCTTGCGGATCGGTACGGAGACGTCTGTACTTATCTTCGAGAGGCTGCAGAACCTTTAGGAAAACTTCACCTTCTTGAATTCTTATCGTGCGGTATTGATTCAGCTTGAAGTGTAACTCTTTGAATTCCTTCCACGCATTCGTATGCGCACATGAGCGCTCGGTATCAGTTGTGCATCGACGGATTATGATTCCCTAGATGAGGTGCGAGATGTGATTTCTGTGTGTTGATGTTGGGCTAGTCTGGGGTACTTGAGGCCGGGTTTTGTCTGTAGCTGGAGTACGAAAATTTCGATTGTGTGAGCACGTGTTTATATGTCCGTTGGTGTCCCTATTAGTGGGATTTGTGATTTGATGGCTATGTGGAGAGTATGATGTGACCGCGAGATGAGTTCATATGATTTGAATGTGACGAGAAGGTATTGCTGAAGGTTTCACCTATTTGAGACTCCAGGTATGTTTTTAGACTCGTTCGAGGACGAACGTTTATTTAAGAGGGGGAGGATGTAACGACCCAGTCAGTCGTTCTGAGAGTTATAGTCCCGTTTCCCCCATTTCTGTTTCTTTATGTGTTGTTCAACTGTGTTGAGTTGCATCGAGTTGGTAGGTTTGGGTTCGTAGTAGTTTTGCAGTGAAATGTACACTTAGTCTTTTAGTTAGAAAGCTAAGTTAGAAAAGTCAACCGGAAGTTGACTTATGAGTAAACGAATTCGGATTTGGATTTTTATGATTCGATTAGCCTCGTTGGGTGATTTTAGACTTAGGAGTGTGTCCGGAATATAATTTGGAGGTCCGTGGTAGAATTAGGCTTGAATTGGCAAAAGTTGGAAGCTTAAAAGTTCTTAGGCTTGAATTCGAGGTTGATTTGGTATTTTGGTGTTGTTTTGGGTGTTTCGGAGGTTCGACTAAGTTCGGGTGGTGATATATGACTTGTTGAAATTGTTGGTTGAGGTCCCGAGGGCCTCGGATAAGTTTTGAATAGGTTTGGTTTGTGTTTCGCTAGTTTTTCTTATGTTTCGACGTCCGTTTCTTAAAACATAAATGATATCATATTGAACAAATGAGTTACAATTTCTTTTTTGATTGAAGCATTAGATCCGTATTGTAATTATGGACCTGTAGCAAAAAGAATCGTCGAATTTGGAGATCGTATGAGGATTTTATGATTATTTTACTATGAATTAGGTTGCCGGATTTTTCAGATTAATTACGAAATTGCCACTAACGGCGTATTTATGAATCAGCACTATTTGCAAATATTAAAACCTACATATCTCCTTCGTTATAAGGTCAAATTGAGTGATTCAAAAGCCTAACTTGACTAGAATTTCACAAGAAATCCATTTGATGCATAAAATACGAGTTTCAGGATCGTTTGGCCGAAGAAACAAGGCAGAATAGCTGGTAGAAAAATATACAAAACTACGGTTTGTTCATTCGGTCATATTTTTAGTTGGGGAGTCGGATTTGGGCGATTTTGGAGGCGATTTTCACCATATGGATTGGGGTAAGTGTTCTCTACTCGATTTTGATTATAGTTAATGAATCTATCTTCGTTTTTGGGATTTGATTGACGATTTCAAAGTGAAATTGAGGGAGTTAATGTTTCAGTTTTGGAGAGTTTTAAGTGAGGATTTGAGGGACCAAACGGAGTCCGATTTTGACAAATTTTATATGGTTAGACTCGGGAGAGGACGAGGATTATTATTCTGCCATTTTGACTGATTTCGAGATGTGGGCCCGGTTGCCGGGTTTTGGCCGATTTCGGATTTTTGGCATGTTTATGTAGTTGTTATTGTGTAGTTCGATTCTTTAGACTATGTTGATAGTAGTATTCTGATTATGGTTAGATTCAAAGCTTTTGGAGACCGAGTCGAGGGACGAGGACATCCCGGACTAGGATTTTGCGATGTTGAGGTAAGTAATAGTTTTAACTCTGGCTTTGAGGGTGTAAATCCGAAGAAATTGATATCATGTGATTGTTTGGTGCTGATACCCACGCTAGGTGACGGGCGTGTGGGTGTGCACTGCGAGGGATTGAGACTTGGTCCGTCCCGTGAGGCTTGAGGCCTAATGGCTGTTATCTGTGGTTATGTGTTTACTTGTTATTGAACTTGTTTGTCTTCATGTTAGAGATCATGCTTAGGCTTTATTCATTCTCACGTTATTTGTACTCAATCATAATAATTATTGTACATATTTACCTCAGTCTCTATTATTTGCTAATATGTTGTGATACTTAATGTGGGTTGTGTTCCCTTATTTGTTGATGATGGTGAGGCTAGTGAGGTACATGATTGAGTGAGGCCGAGGGCCTGGTTGTGAGGATATCAATACCATAGTGCTTGAGTTGTCCGCGTAGCACGTGAGTTGACCGAGCGGGTCCAGGTATTGATACCATTGCGCGTGAGTTGTCCGCGTAGTACGTGAGTTGACCGTGCGGATCCAGGTATTGATATGGTGGCACGTGAGTTGTCCGTGCTTAGTGCTTGGGCTTTGGGAACCCCTCCGGAGTCTGTACACACCCCGAGTGAGCGTAGAGTGTTGAGTGTTGAGTGTCGAGTGCGAGTGCTGAGTGATGAAGTGACACTGCTGTGAAGTTATATTTATTTGTGTTGTTGCTGCAATTATCTGTTATATTTTTTTGTGGCATTTACTGAGTTATGGAATCTACCTGTTTATTTATGTTTATTATAAATTGTGAAAATAAATAATTGGACTATTTTACTTAGCTTGTCGCTACTGCTCAGTTCCTTAGTTATTTCTGTTACTAGTGAGGTGGTTGTACTCATACTACACCCTGCACTTTATGTGCAGATCCAGGTGAGTTAGAGCGCAACGATCGTTGGGTTTAGGTCGGCTATCTGTGGAGATTACAAGGTAGCTGATAGTGTTCGCAGGACCTTGTTTCTCCTTTCATCATTTCTTCTTTGGACAGTTAGACCGTTTATATATCTCAGTTCATAGTTTTAGACGCTCGTGACTTAGTGACACCCCGATGTTTGGGACTCGTTTTCGTATTTTATATTATTTATGTTTAGAGTTGGTTTGGTTTATGAGGAATTGAATTATTGGAAATGTTTTATTAAATTATTATAATCAAATTAGTATTAATATTTTGGGAATAGGCTTGCCTTGTAACACGACAGGCGCCATCACGACCACGGTTAGATTTTGGGTCGTGACAAGTTGGTATCTGAGCCTAGGTTACATAGGTCTCACGAGTCATGAGCGGGTTTAGTAGAGTCTTGCGGATCGGTACGGAGACGTCTGTACTTATCTTCGAGAGGCTGCAGAACTTTTAGAAAAACTTCACCTTCTTGAATTCTTATCGTGCGGTATTGATTCAGCTTGAAGTGTAACTCTATGAATTCCTTCCACGCATTCGTATGCGCACATGAGCGCTCGGTATCAGTTGTGCATCGACGAATTATGATTCCCTCGATGAGGTGCGAGATGTGATTTCTGTGTGTTGATGTTGGGCTAGTCTGGGGTACTTGAGGCTGGGTTTTGTCGGTAGCTGGAGTACGAAAATTTTGATTGTGTGAGCACGTGTTTATATGTCCGTTGGTGTCCCTATTAGTGGGATTTGTGATTTGATGGCTATGTGGAGAGTATGATGTGACCGCGAGATGAGTTCATATGATTTGAATGTGACGAGAAGGTATTGCTGAAGGTTTCACCTATTTGAGACACCAGGTATGTTTTTAGACTCGTTCGAGGACGAACGTTTGTTTAAGAGGGGGAGGATGTAACGACCCGGTCGTTCGCTCTGAGAGTTATAGCCCCGTTTCTCCCCATTTATACTTCTTTGTGTGTTGTTCAGCTGTGTTGAGTTGTATCAAGTTGGTAGGTTTGGGTTCGGAGTAGTTTTGGAGTGAAATAATCATTTAGTCTCTTAATTAGAAAGCTAAGTTAGAAAAGTCAACCGGAAGTTGACTTATGAGTAAAAGAATTCGGATTTGGATTTTTATGATTCGATTAGCTTCGTTGGGTGATTTTAGACTTAGGAGTGTGTCCGGAATATAATTTGGAGGTCCGTGGTAGAATTAGGCTTGAATTGGCAAAAGTTGGAAGCTTAGAAGTTCTTAGGCTTGAATTCGAGGTTGATTTGGTATTTTGGTGTTTGTTTTGGGTGTTTCGGAGGTTTGACTAAGTTCGGGTGGTGATATATGACTTGTTGGAATTGTTGGTTGAGGTCCCGAGGGCCTCGGATGTGTTTTGAATAGGTTTGGTTTGTGTTTCGCTCGTTTTTCTTATGTTTCGACGCCGTTTCTTCAAGCATAAATGATATCATATTGAACAAATGAGTTACAATTTCTTTTTTGATTGAAGCATTAGATCCGTATTGTAATTATGGACCTGTAGCAAAAAGAATCGTCGAATTTGGACATCGTATGAGGATTTTATGATTATTTTACTATGAATTAGGTTGCCAGATTTTTCAGATTAATTACGAAATTGCCACTGACGGCGTATTTAAGAATCTCCACTATTTGCAAATATTAAAACCTACATATCTCCTTCGTTATAAGGTCAAATTGAGTGATTCAAAAGCCTAACTTGACTAGAATCTCACAAGGAATCCATTGGAGGCATAAAATACGAGTTTCAGGATCGTTTGGCTCATGAAACGAGGCAGAATAGCTGGTAGAAAAATATACAAAGCTAGGGTTTGTTCATTAAGTCATATTTTGAGTTGGGGAGCTCGGATTTGGGCGATTTTGGAGGCGATTTTCACCATATGGATTGGGGTAAGTGTTCTCTACTCGATTTTGATTATAATTTATGAATCGATCTTCATTTTTGGATTTGATTGATGATTTCAAAGTGAAATTGAGGGAGTTAGGGTTTGAGTTTTGGAGAGTTTTATGTGAGGATTTGAGGGACCAAACGGAGTCCGATTTTGACAAATTTTATATGGTTAGACTCGGGAGAGGACGAGGATTATTATTCTGCCATTTTTGACTGATTACGAGATACGGGCCCAGGGGCCGGGTTTTGGCCGATTTCAGATTTTTGGCATGTTTATGTAGTTTTAATTTTGTAATTCGATTCATTAGACTATGTTGATAGTAGTATTCTGATTATGATTAGATTCAAACCTTTTGGAGACCGAGTCAAGAGACGAGGACATCTCGGAGTAGGATTTTGCGATGTTGAGGTAAGTAACAGTTTTAACTCTGGCTTTGAGGGTATAAACCCGGAGAAATTGATATCATGTGATTGTTTGGTGGTGATAACCATGCTAGGTGACGGGCGTGTGGGTGTGCACTGCAAGGGATTCAAACTTGGTCTGTCCCGTGAGGCTGTGAGGCCTAATGGCTGTTATCTGTGGTTATGTGTTTACTTGTTGTTGAACTTGTTTGTCTTCATGTTAGAGATCATGCTTAGGCTTTATTCATTCTCACGTTATTTGTACTCAATCATAAAAATTATTGTACATATTTACCTCAGTCTCTATTATTTGCTAATATGTTGTGATACTTGATGTAGGCTGTGTTCCCTTATTTGTTGATGATGGTGAGGCTAGTGAGGTACATGATTGAGTGAGGCCAAGGGCCTGGTTGTGAGGATATTAATACCATAGCGCGTGAGTTGTCCGCGTAGCACGTGAGTTGACCGTGCGGGTCCAGGTATTGATACCATAGCGCGTGAGTTGTCCGCGTTGCCCGTGAGTTGACCGTGGGGATCCAGGTATTGATATGGTAGCACGTGAGTTGTCCGTGCTTAGCGCTTGGGCTTTTGGAGCTCCTCCGGAGTCTGTACACACCCCCAGTGAGCGCAGAGTGTTGAGTGTTGAGTGTCGAGTGCGAGTGCTGAGTGATGAAGTGACACTGTTGTGAAGTTATATTTATTTGTGTTGTTGCTGCATTTATCTGTTAAATTTTTTTTGTGGCATTTACTGAGTTATGGAATCTACCTGTTTATTTATGTTTATTATAAATTGTGAAAATAAATAATTGGACTATTTTACTTAGCTCGTCACTATTGCTCAGTTCCTTAGTTATTTCTGTTACTACTGAGGTGGTTGTACTCATACTACACCCTGTACTTTATGTGCAGATCCAGGTGAGTTAGAGCGCAACGATCGTTGGGTTTAGGTCGGCTATCTGTGGAGATTGCAAGGTAGCTGATAGTGTTCGAAGGACCTTGTTACTCCTTTTATCATTTCTTCTTTGGACAGTTACACCGTTTATATATCTCTGTTCATAGTTTTAGACGCTCTTAACTTAGTGACAGCCCGATGTTTGGGACTTGTTTTCATATTTTATATTATTTATATTTAGAGTTTGTTTGGTTTATCAGGAATTGAATTATTGGAAATGTTTTATTAAATTCTTGTAATCAAATTAGTAGTAATATTTTGGGAATAGGCTTGCCTTGTAACACGATAGGCTCCATCACGACCACGGTTAGATTTTGGGTCGTGACAGGATGTCTTACCTTACCATTGATGATGAAAACCCCCTCTTGAAACCCTCTAAGAATCTCCCAAACCAATAGGAAAATGAAGCAAAATGGGCCAACGCCCGTTTTTAAAAGAACACACTGCCTCCAGCCTTTCCGCACCCGCGGTTACTTCACCGCTTCTGCGGTTCCACAGGTGCGGCCCCACTACCGCATCTGCGGTCCTTCTCCAAGCCCCCTCACTCTGCTTCTGCGCTTCTCCTTCCGCAGGTGCTGTCGGGCTTCTGCGGCAAGATGACCGCATCTGCGGTCCCATCCTTCTCCTTTCTCAACCGCATCTGCGATCCTTTGGACGCTCCTGCGGCCATGACCTCACAGGTGCGGTTACACCAGCTGACAGCAGGCTTCAGCTCTTCCTCCCAACTCCAATTCGATCCGTTAACCACCCGGAATCCACCCGAGGCCCCAGGAATCCCGTCCAATCACGCCAACTAGTCCCATAACATAACGTGGACCTGCTCGAGGCCTCAAATCACATCAAACAACAGTAAAACCATGAATCGCACTCCATTTCGAACTTGATAAACTTTAGAACTTCGAACTTCTTCCTTCGATGCCGAAACTTATCAAATCATATCTGATTGACCAAATTTTGCACACATGTCATATTCGACATTATGGACCTACTCCAACTTTCGTAATCGGAATCCGACCCCGATATCAAAAGTCAACTTCCGGTCAAATTTCTCAAAAACCTTCAAATTTCTAACTTTAGCCAAATGACTCCGAAATGACCTACGGACCTCCAAATCCACTTCCGATCATGCTCCCAATACCAGAATCACCATACGGAGCTATTCCCAGACTCGGAATCCCAAACGGACATCGATAAAACTGAAAGCCACTTCAACCCAAATTTATGAAATTCTTCCAAAATGCTAACTTCCACAAAACCCAATCCGGGCATACGCCCAAGTCCGAAATCATTATACGAACTTGCTGAAACGTTTAAATCCTGGTTCCGAGGTCGTTTTCTCAAAATCAACCATTAGTCACATCCTTCAAACTTTAAGCTTCCGAAATGAGAATTCTCTTTCCAAATCATCTCCGAACTCCCCGAGTTTCTATTCCGACTACGCGTACAAGCCTTAATACCTGAATTGAAGCTGCTCATGGCCTCAAATTGCCGAACGACGCGCTAGAGCTCAAAACGGTCCGGTCGTTACACTAACTTATCTAAAATCTCGAAACATCGTAAATAATATCATAACAAAGAATCAAAAATCAAGGTCATTATCTTGACTTCCAAACCTTTAAACATCATTGAAACCTTACGATTCATACTTAAACATTCCGGATTACAACCAAATTTTGTACCCAAGTTTCAATCAGCCAAATGTACCTATGCAAAGTCTCAAAACCACAATAGGAGACCGGTAATACTAAAGTCAACTCGTGGTTAAACCTATGAGCTTTTCACTTCTTCAAATTGCCAACTTTCGACAAATTGAGCAAAGTCAACCTAGGAGTATCCAAATATCAATCCCGGCATATGCCTAAGTCAAAATCACCACACGAACCTGTTGAAACCATCAAAATATGAATTTAGGGTTGTTTACATATAATTCAAACCTCGATCAACTCTTCCAACTTAAATCTTCAAAATTGAGAATCACTGTATCAAATAAGTCTTGAACCACTTGGAAAATCAAAACCAACTATGCACGTATAATACACCATATGAAACCACTCGAAGTATCAAATCATAAAAAAAATGCTAGAACTCAAAATGAACGACCATATCATTATAGAAATTAAAAGAAAAGTAAAACTATTTTCAATACTTCCATGAGATTAGGAAAAAAAGTTCAAGTGTTCAAACAAGACTTATGAAACTAATTTAGGAAATTGTTATTATAATTTTTTATCAAAAACAGGCCCATGAAGAAGGTTCAACATAGGACATCTTAACATAGAAGAATATAATAAAAATCTCCTTAAAAGTGCAAGATACAACTGTGTAACAAAATAGCACCTTATTAATTTATATCAACACTTTAAGGTTATCAAATACATAGTAGAAGAATTCATTTTTCATAGAACACCTTCTAAAAGTCATACTAAGTGTAAAACATAACTCTAAATCTCAAATACAACTATTAAGTCTCCAATCATATTATCCAAGTTCAATTAAAATACTAAATTTATGATATTACAATACTTGAGCATAAATACCCCCAAAATAGTTAAGTTACCAAATAATAGCGTCATGGCCCAATAATCATTTAAAGTTCATATCTAACTGTATCATATGAATCATGTGCAAGTCCACAAATGTCCAAATAAAATACATATGCATATGCAAGTGTGATCTTCATCTATGCATCCAAAAAGTTCACTTAAAATGGCCACCCTCAAGTCTTTCCTGGTACATCACCTACGATAGTAACAAACTATCGCAAAGCAGAAAGCATACTGGCAAACTAACCTAACAAACATTTCATATAAAAAAACAAACTATGTACGAAATGCAATATAAATTCTAGAAATGAGTTTATCAAAATCGCCATCATGTACTTAAAGAAGGTACAACCTTTTCAAGAGAACCAAATATGTCACGACCCTAGTTCGCCCTCCGTGAACTATCGTGACGGCACCTAGTATCTACGATTAGTTAAGCCTAACAAATGCGGAAAACAACTAATCTTGCGGAAATAATAATCAAAAGCCGAATAACTGAAAGAAACAGTATTTAAATGCTACTTGGCATATACACACAACTTTCCAAAATCTGATACACTATCCCAAAACTCGGAAACTCACGGATCCACAAGCTGAGAAAAATACTACATAGCTCTAATCTCTGGAATGTCTAACAAGAAGATAAAGTACAGAAGGGCTAGCTACTAAATGCAGGAATAGAAAGAGACTCCTCGGTCTGCGGACGCGGCAGATATACCTCGAAGTCCCGTAGAATCGCCTTGCCTCAAGAATGGTAAGCCTGAGTAGAGGTACCTGGATCTGCACATGAAAAATATGCGCAGGAAGGGCATGAGTACACCACAGCGGTACTCAGTAAGTGCCAAGCCTAACCTCGGTTGGGTAGCGACGAGGAAGGTCAGGGCCCTACTGAGGTGAAATAAGATATAAGGTTTAACAGTGTAAAATAACAGTGTAAATAAATAACACAAGATATAAAGGACAGCAACCGCTATCACAGAGGCAAGTAAAACACAGTAAGAGAGCACAACTCAGCTCCAAGATAACAACCGGGGATCTCCCAGGATACCGTCCTATAGTCCCCAAATATAAATATCATCTCCAGTGGATCTCCCGGGTGCAGTCCCACAGTCCAACTCATAAATGTGCAGGGGGGATCTCTCGGAATGAAATTTCGTAGTCCCAAAGTAAACATACAGGGGAGCTCCCGGGATACCGTCCCGTAGTCCCAAAGTAAAAGTGTGGGGGGATCTCCCGGAATACCGTTCCGTAGTCCCAAAGTAAATACGCAGCAACAACAAGAATTCAATCCAATCAATTTTATATCAAAATGAAGCAGGTAATCCTAATCTAGCATGGTTCACGTAATACAATTAAGGCAGTTAAGGCAATTAGAGCATTTTAGTCGAGTAGACATGCTTCTCTAAGCTACAACAGGTTTAGTGTCCAAACAGTATAAGCAAGAAAAGGAAGAACACAATTCAAGGCTATTTTTAGTGAAAAACCGGATTTCCAACAATTAGCACAAGTACGCGCTCGGCACCTCACGTACGAGGCATTTCAATTACCACGATATCAATACTAAGGGGAAAGGTCCCCCACACAAGGTTAGACAAGCCACTTACCTCGATCAAGTGCAAGTCAACCCGAAACCACGCCTTTGCCACGAGTATCCGACTCCAAATGGCCCAAATCTATTCAATTAAGTTTCACAATGTAAATAACCCTTCAAATAACTGATTGTATAATTAAACTCTAAGCTAATACGCGAAATTAGGTAAAATGACCAAAATGCCTCTCAGGTCCACGTCTCGGAATCAGGTAAAATTTAAATTTTCGGAATCCTCATACTCTCATGAGTTCATACATACCAAGAACACTGAAATCGGAGTCCAAATGACCCCTCAAATCCTTATTTGAAGACCTCTTAAACTCAAGCCCTAATTACCCATTTTTCCCAAATTTCTCATCACTAATCAGGTCTTTAATCACATAAAAATGAGTTATGAAGTCAAAAGTTTTACCTCCAAGTGATTCCTCTATGTTTTTCTCAAAAGTCTCTCTTAAAAGTTTCAAACCCGGATGAAAATGGTGAAAGAATGGCTCAATTTCGCAAAGGCAACAAAAATATAGGTTTTGCCCAGCGATTCCCGCATTTGCGGCCCTGGGACCGCATCTGCGGTCCCGCTTCTGCGGACACAACGTCGCATATGCGACTCTCATTAAAAATACCTGCTTCCGCATCTGCGGACCTCTAACCGCAGGAGCGGTTCCGCTTCTGCGGAAATTTCACCGCATCTGCGGTTCCTGAGGAAAATCCCTATTTCGCTTTTGCGGCCCTCTACGCCGCTTCTGCGCCTCCGCATCTGCGGTTCCCAGACTGCAAATGCGAAAATACCATAAGAACAGCTACTGCACAACTTCAACTCCAAAATTTCCTCCGTTAACTAACCGAATTCATCCCGAGGCCCCCGGGACCTCAACCAAAGGCATCAACATATCCTAAAACTTTTTTCAAACTTGTACCAATCTTCAAAACACTCCAAACAACATCAAAATAACCAAAACACATCGGATCCAAGTCTAAGTTTCTAAAATCTTCCGAATTTCGCCTTTGATCAAAAACCCAACCAAACCACGTCCGAATGAACTGAAATTTTGCACACACATCCCAAATGACATAACGGAACTACTGTAACTCTCGAAATTCCATTCCGACCCTCGGATCAAAATCTCACTATCAAACCGGAAACTTCAAAATTCGACCTTTCGGCATTTCAAGCCTAAATTAGCTAAGGACCTCCAAACCACCATCCGACCACGCCCCTAAACCCGAAATCACCTAACAGAGCTAACGGAACCATCAGATTTCCATTCCAAGACCTTCTTCACACTGTTCCGACTACGGTAAACTTTCCAACACTTAGCTATCATTTAGGGACTAAGTGTCCTAAAACTCTTCGTAACTCAAAACCGAATATCCCGGCAAAACGAAATAGCAGAAATAAACTTGGGCGAAGCAGTTAATAGGGGATCGGGGCGTAAATTTCAAAAACGACCGTCCGGGTCGTTACAAAATATCAAACCATAAAATAGTTCAAGGACCATTATTCAAAATCTCATATATCAAAAAGCTTTCTAAATCTAATTTAAGAAAGTCCACCGATTAGTTGATTTCTCCCCTCATATACTTCATGCAATTACATCAAAGCATAATCGAGTAACGAGAAGGGTCGAAGTCCTATATCAAGTAGGGTTGTCACCCAATTATCAAGAGAATCAAGAACCATAATTAAAGTGGCTTATCCATCATACTCAAAATGAACAAAGTCCATAATTATGATGAAATGTGAATTCAAAGTCAAAATGGGTCAAGATCCAAACAAGAAGCATACAAATATAAGTGACAAAGTCACTTTCACAAAGGAGACAAAGTCCCACCAAGAATGCAATAATGTTCAATCAATTCGTACATGTGGGTAGTTAAATTGTCTTTCAAAAATACATCACATAACACCATGTAATTTTAACATATTGATCACGCAACTGCAAAATTATACCCTCAATGATAACTAATTTATCAAAGTATCTCAAGTTATTCTTTCTCAACCAACAAAGCAAGTAACCTGGTAAAGTAGCAACAAAGTCAATATGACAACAAATTTAAAGCGAGGTTAAATTTCACCAAACTTTAACCACTCATATAATATCAACAATATAAATTTAAAGGAACATTCAAATTTATGTGCAAACCTTGGAGTTTTAGTGTTTCTAAAGCTCAAAAAAACATCAATCGATTTTCCTAATGTTTTCTCCTTAGCTTGAACAAGTATCTCTTGCACCTTAAACACATAATCAAACACTTTTTATGGTTTAAAATTCGAGGGTATCCAACATAAATCAAGATGAATAACAAAAGAGAGCCTTATTTGTCAAAACTCTTTCTAAATTTTAAAAGAAAATATGGGCAGCGCTCAGGTCTTGACTTGCGCCTCATTTTTGATACAGTAAACAGAGGAATTAGGATTTTTGTAAGGCATGAAAGTTGTGGGTAAATCTCTTATCTTTCTACAGATCTTTCAAGCACGTCAATCCTAGTTACAGGTAAAAGGTTATGCTAATACTACCTGTTGTGCAACAAAAATGGGATTTCGATTCATACTACAATGAGAGCAATAACTTGTGAATCCTTTAAAATAAAGCTTATATTTATGGTTAAAATGAGAAAAAATAAAGTATTCAGTATAGTAGATTTGATTTTTTTTTTCCTTTCATGAGAAGGATGTGGGCTAGGATTTGAGATTTAGAGATTAAGTGGAGGAGAAGATAAAGTTAAGACAAAAATAATATTTTCTAATGTAAGGGCTTCAAAAAAAAAAAAAAACCATCTATGGCTAGAATTACATATCAAAGATCCGATGCCTAGGATATTTGGACCATTTCCTCCAAATTACACATAACATCTCCTTCTTATTAAAACATTGTAAACCCCTTTGCCTCTCAAATTGTATCAGAGTCCCCACAATATACTTTTCACTTTTCGTTTGGCCCCATAATGTATGTGTAATAATCCGACCGGTCACTATGAGCTTTAGCATTTCGTTCGGTGGTTTGAGACTTTGAGTAGCTTCATATGATGTATTATAACTTGGGATTATGGTAGGATTTTCAAGTTTTTCCGAATTGATTGGAAGAATGACTCTCGATTTGGAAGCTTTAAGTTGGAACAGTTGACAAAGGTTTGACTTTTGGCTAAACGGACTCGGAATAATTTTGATAGGCTTATATGATAATTTTGGACTTTTAAATACATGATAGGATTTGGTTTTGGTTGTTCTTAGAACAATTCGACACTATTTGTCGAAAGTTGGCAATTTGAAGAACTTAAGAGTTTTTTTGTTTAACCAAGAGTTGACTATGATGTTATTGGACTCCAATTGATATTTCGATACTTTGAAAATTTTGGAAGTAATCCGAAGAATATAAGTTTTCTTCAGACACTCTTTTAGAAGAATGAATATTTGACAACTTAGAAAAATTCTATTCGGTTTGAGGTTCAATTCTTTGTTGTGATGTTTCCATGGGTGTTTTGAGACTTTGGATAAGTTTGGATAATGTATTTGCACTTGTTGGTACGATTAGATAGGGTCTCTAGGGGCTCGGATGCATTTTGGATCATTGGTTGGGAGACTAGTTAAGGTAAAGATTTAGAATTTGACCACGGTCAATATCGGGCCAAGACGACTTCTTTTTGGTATTTTGAGTGAGCCGGGAGGTTCATAGCATATTTTGTGATTGAAATGCATATATGAATTGTGTCCGAAAGGTTCCAAATGAGTTTTGAGTGCTAAATCAATGATTTTGCAATTGTTGATTTCCTACTGCAACAATTTTGCATATACCAGTTATGTCCCTGAATTCGTTCATAAATTTCAGACATCCTTTAAAACGTCAAAATATCATATCTCTCTTATTTTATGAAAAAAATTAGGTAATTCAAAAGTCAATTTTGGATGGAATCTTGCAAGGATTATGTTGAAATAATCAAAAGTGAGTTTCAGGATCATCTAGCATCTGATTCGGGTTGAGACAGCTGCTCTACTTTTTTATATATTTCGGAAATTTGTCACTTTCTCTCATATAGTTATGGAGCTCGGGAAGAGGTAAGTTTTCAGGATTTTCATCACTACTTTGTGGGTAAGTAATTTTTACTTTGTTTCAGTAATATATATTGATTCCCCATAGATTTCATGCATAAAATATGGATTTTTAAAATAAAATTTGGGATTTTTACCTGCAAGATAAGAATGTGTATTTCGAGATTTTGAACACTGATTTGAATTTTGATTTTGAAACTAAACACATATTTCGAATCGCCAGTTATGGATCATCGAATTTTTGTATTGGTCCCGATTTTCAAGCATGCGGGCCATGGTTGAATTTTGTTGGGTTTTTGGGAATTTTTCAAAGATTGATGCTTTATTGATTGGGGTTACTTCCTATCACATTGGTTGAGTTTTTTTTGTTCATGTTTGGCTAGATTTGAGCCGGTTAGAGGTGATTTCTCAAGAAAATGCGATTTTCGAGCTTTCGGCTAACCCGGATGAGGTAAGTATCTTGCTTGACTTTGGTTTGAAATAATTTTTCCTAATAAATGGTATTATTTGCTACATTCGGGAGCGATGTATATGCTAGGTGACGAGCGTATATGCATGTTCCAGGGTTATCCATGCTCAAGGGTGATTACATGCTTCTATGCGCTTAGTTGAACTTTGTGCTCTTCTCCACTTATGATTTTTTTGCTTTTATTAATATATGCCAGAGCTCGTGTTTTAGTTGTGGTATCATAATTGAACGTGGTGGAATACTTAAGACTGGAAATATACTCGATTTAGTTTAAGACATACTTTATATCATTAACACCTATCTATACCTGTTATTCTTTTGCTATTTGAGTTCCCATATTCATGCTACAGATCATGTTTAAGTTTTGTTGAATTATTTGAATTTTATGGTTCTCGAAATGTTGGCTCGCCGATTGGCGCAAAAGTTATGAATATCTCTAATGTGGAGTATTATGACAAATTACTCTCTTTGATATTCTTATGCTTACTACCTTGCTTAGTGAAAAAAGTGAATTGCACAAATGGTGTTTCCGTGCTTGTGAGAAAGAGTGATTTATTCATGAAGGACGTGTCCGTGCTTCTTGACATTATTATTATTGCACGAAGGTTATTTCTGTGCTTAGTGAGGAAGATTGATACAATAATGGCACGCAGGATGTTTCTGTACAAGTGAAGAAGAGAGTTCATGGCATAAAGGGTTGTTCTATGCATGCAAGGACGAGAGAAATGCATTATATTGTGTTCATCCTTTTCTCACATACACATATATGCCTTCTACCATGCTTTTCTTTTGTTACACCTTTGCCTTTTTCCTTATTTGTTATTGTCACATATATGCCTTCTACCTTGTTTGGTTGTTGTTAAATACATGTCATCTACCTTGTTTGATTATGTTACATCTATGCCTCCAATATGGTTTACTATTGTCATTTATATGCCTTCTACCTTGTTTGTTACTATTATCTACATTCCTTCTACATTGCTTGTATTTTTGCATCTATGTTTTCTACCTTATTTATTGTTGTTACATATGTTTGGCTTCTACTTTTTTTGTGTTACTGTACTTATACGTAGTGAGGATGAGATAAATGCATGAAGGCTATTGTCGTGCTATTTTGTTTGACATATATACATATGCTTGGTGAGGATGAGCTAAAAGCACGAAAGTTTTGCCTTTCCATTTGACTTGATATCCGGTACATGTTCAGTGAGAAAGGGTTGGTTGTTATGTTTGATCATCATCGTTATTCTCTTATTTGACTCATTCACTATTACATGTCTTTTTGTAACGACCCATTCGGCCGATTGGTGTATTTCAGCCCCTTTTCCCGATTTGGTGCTCCCCATATGCTTAATTATTTTTTGTAACTTGCGGGGATGGTTGGTTGGTTTGGGGAATATTTTGGATTGTATTGGAACACTTAGTTTCGTGGTTGGAAGCTTAAGTTATAAGAGTTGACCAAGGTATGAATTTTGTATTAGCAACCTTATATTTGTGTTTTGATGGTTCTAGTAGGTTCGTATGGCGATTTTGGACTTAAGCGTATGCCCGAAATTGGATTTGAAGGTTCCTAGGATGATTTGGCTCTTTTTGCCGAAAGTTGGCATTTTGAAGGTTTAGAAAATTCATAAGTATGGCCATGGATTGACTTTTGTTGCTAATGAGGTTAGTTTATTATTACGGGACTTGGAATAAGTCAGTTTTGTTATTCAGAACTCGTGTGCAAAGGTTGGTTTTATTCTGAGTTGGTTTTGTAGGAATTGGATGATGGTTGTGATTTTAGAGATTCTTGAGTTGCATTGTAAATTTCATGAGTTTTGATGTCTGATTCATGGTTCCAGATGTTATTTTGGTGTTTTGAGCGTGCGAGCGAGTTTGTACGATGTTTTAAGACTTGTGAGGATGTTCGATGCGGAGCCCCGGGGGCTCGGGTGTGTTCCGGACGCGTTTCAGAGTGTTTTGAGTGAGATTCAATGTTGATGGTGCTCGACTGACGCTGTAGGTATCGCAAATGCGAGATTCTGTTCGCATTTGCAGGACCTCACATTTGCGAGGTGGGCTTGGGTTCTTGAGTGCTCGCTTTTGCGAACTTTGGATCACATTTTCGACTGGGCACCTAGGTAGGGGAGACCGCATTTGAGATCAAGTGTTCGCTTTAGCGGATGGGGCAAACTTTGCAAATGCGAAGTGAGGGTCACATTTGCGACGTCCCCTGGGTTTAGTAGGTATCACATTATTGATGCAATATCCGCATTTGCAGGGTTCGTATTTGCGAACCCCAAGTCGCATTTGCGGCATCTGCAATTGAACAAAATGTTGGGATTTCGGGACATAGTCTCATTTATCACATTTTTTGATCCCTAGACTCGGTGGGAGGCAATCTTAGGAGGAGATATTCATACAAAGCTTTTCGGTAAGTGATTTTTACTCCATTTATATTATATAACATGATTGTTTATGAATTTTAACATCTAAATCATGATATTTGAAGGGCAATTTTTGAGAATTTTGACTCTATTTTCAAAAACAAAAATTTGAGATTTGAGAGTCGAATTTGACTCGGATTTGAAAACCAAAACATGTATGGAATTGTGGGCTTTGGGTAGTCGAGATCCCTTAGACTTTGGTTTTGATCGGACAAGCCTAGGGTTGACTTTTGGGGAATTGTGTAAAGTTCATAACTTTATTCATCGAAATTGGCTTCTCTTGCATTGTTTGATATTTTTATGTCATTTTCGGTTACATTTGAGCTGAAAAGAGGTGAATTTTAAGAGAAATGGTTTTTTAGAGTATTGAATTGGCCTAATTGGGTTAAGTATCTTGCCTATCTTTGTGTGGGGAAAATTACTCCTAGGATTTGGTTTATTTTAAATATTTATACTATGTGAAACGACGTGCACATAAGATGACGAGTGTGTACACGGGCGTATGTGTGGTAATTGACCGGATTAGACCTTAGGTTGTTAAAGGGCGTATGTACGGTAATTTATAGGATTAGACCTTAATCTATTAATATGCCTTGAATTCGAGTTGTTTGTTATTTGAAGCACTCTTATTGTTGTTCACTCCCCGCACCCTTGTGTTACTATTGTGATTCTTGTTTATATTGTTGTTGACCCGTGGTCTATGTATTATTGTTGCTTAGGTATTGTTGTTTGAGCAATGTGGTGGTATATGTGCAAGTGTGGTGTGGCTGATTGTTGTGTTATGAATGAAATTCCCATGCAGCAACATAAAGGTAATGTGTATATTGATGCGCATGCGGCGAGATAACAAGCAAGGGAAAATACTTCATTGTGATGCACATGTGGCGAGATATTGGGACTTAGGGCATGAAGCTGTAGGGGAAAATATTTTAAATGTGAAGCTCACGCGGCATCATAAGGGTGATTTATGATTATGTTATGTGGTACACCGGGGTGATTCTTGTTGTTCTTCTTGTGTTGGAACGTCTTGGTAATTTGAACATGTCTTTGTTTTTCGTAAATGATTTCACTTTGTATTATACGTGTTTTGGTTAATTTTCGTGTTATCCCATGCCTATTCTTTGTTTCTTATGAATTGGTTACACTGTCCGTTGTTAGTTTTATATTGGTACTCTGCGTAGATTACTTGTCTAGTGAGTGTCTTGACTTGAACCTCATCACTGCTCTACCGAGATTAGTCTTTATTCTTACTGGCTACTTATTGTGGTGTACTCATACTACGCTTCTGCATATTTTTGTGCGAATCCAGGTAACTGGATCGTTCTGGTCGCTAGTGTTTTGAGCTAGGCTGTGGAGGCTTTATGTTTTACCTATTGTTCTGCTTGCTACTATTTATTGTATTTCCAAACAGTATTGTGTTTTGGGATTTCTAGTGTACTCTCTGTAGAGCATACGACTCGGTATTATCGGGTTATAGGATTTATGTGATTGTTGTTTTTTGCTTTTGGTTATATTATGGTACTTTTTAGATTTTGTTAATAATTTAGTTGGTGATTGATTCTGTTGATCTTACTATGTGATAGGCTAACCTAGTCCTAGGAACTAGGTTGCATCACGATCTTAAAGATGGAATTTTGAGTCGTGAGAAGGTTGTATCATAGCTCTATGTTCATAGGTTCTAGGAGTCATAAGCAAGTTTAGTAGAGTCTTGTAGATTGGTACGGAGACGTCTGTACTTATCTTTTATAGGCTACTAAACAATTAGGAAATTCCACTTCCTTCAATCCTAATCGTGCGAAATTATTAATTTTGGAATTTGAGACTTGTCTTTCTAGTCTTTCATAGATGGCGAGGACCTGAGCTTCATTTACTGACGATGCAACCCTCGATGTCGGTGTTTCTAAAGGCAAGGGCAGAGGTCGAGGCAGAGGCTGAGCACGTGCTTCTTCGAGGGGCTGTTCTAGGGTCGCAACTAAGGAGCCACAGTAGCTCCGGTTGGGGAGTGGGCACCCGAGCCACAGTCTCCTTGGACTTTAGGAGGCATTAGCGCACTTCCTGAGCATGTTTGGTACCTTGGCTCAGGCGGGATTGATCCAAATTGCACCAGCTACTTCTCTAGCTGGGGGAGGAGCTCAGACTCCCACCGCTTGTACTCCAAAGCATCAAGCTCATGTTGATCAGGCTTCGAGTGTTAGGCCGATGCAACCCGTAATTGCGATTCATCCCGAGTGCAGGCTAGTGGCGTCAGAGGAGCAGCAGAAGAGGTTAGAGAGGTTCAAGAAATATTTTCCTACTACTTTAAGTGGTCTAACATCCGAGGATGCACATGGTTTTCTAGAGCGATGTCACCCTATTATGCGCACTATGGGCATAGTGGAGTGGAGCGGGGTCGACCTTACCACTTTCCAGCTGATGGGGTTCGCAAATAGATGGTGGAAGGCTTATGAAAAGAGTAGGCTAGTTGGGGCAGAGCCACTTACTTGGGCTCAGTTCCCTGATCTATTTTTGAGGGAGTTCGTTCCACAGACCCTCGGGGTTGCTTTGCGTATCGAGTTCACACAATTGTGCTAGGGGATGGTGACTTTGTCCGAATATGCTATGAGGTTTAGTGAGCTATCTCATCATGCACCTGCTTTGGTTTCCACTTTTAGAGAGAGAGTTTGTAGATTTTTAGAGAGAGAATCAACATGTTTTGGATATCGCTAGGAGGTTCGAACGTATTCGCGACTAGGAGAGATGGAGTAGGGAAGACAGTAGGCCTCGAGATTCTGGAGGATTTTGTGGTTCACGCTCTGCAGTCAACTCTTCATGGCAAAGGTTATATTGTTCGACCAGTTCAGTGTGCACATCAGGTCACTCACAATGCTCCAATTATTCGGGGACCTTAGAGTACTCATTTTGGATAGCCATATTTTAGCCACCTTTTGCACGAGGTTCCTACATTGGTTATTCTGGATGTCGAGGTCAGAGTCAGTACCAGTAGCCATGCCCGTAGAGGGGTTGTTTGGAGTATGGTGTTACTAGACACATGGTGAGAGATTGTCCCAGACTTTGGAGGGGTAGACCTCTTAAAGGTACTCAAGCCATGGTTGCTGCTCCACTTGCACAATCACCTAGGGGTGGAGGACAGGCGGGTAGAGGACGTCCTAGAGGGGGAGGCATGGCTCGTTGTTACGATTTACCTGGCAAGACTGAGGCTGTTGCATCGGATGCTACCATCATAAGTATTGTTTCGGTCTGTCATTGAGATGCATCTGTTTTATTTGAGCGGGGTTCCACTTATTCGTATGTGTCATCCTATTTTGCTTCATATTTGGATATGTCTCGTGATTCTTTGAGTACCCCTGTTTATGTGTCTATGTCGGTTGGGGATTTTATTATGGTAGACCGTGTGTATAGTTTACATTTGGTCACTATCGGGAGTTATGAGACTAGCGTTGTCCTTCGCTTACACATTATGGTGGATTTTGATGAGATTTTGGGCATGGATTGGTTATCGCCATATCACGTTATTTTTTATTGTCACGCAATGACTGTGATGTTGACGATGTCGGTATTGCCGAGGTAGTAGTGGAGAGCTCATTGGGTCATGTTCCTAGTAGGGTGGTGTGTTAGCTGATGGAATAATGGATGGTTGAGAAGGGATGTTTGGCGTACTTAGCCTTTGTGAGGGATGTTAGTGTTGATACTCCTATCCTTGAGTAAGCTACGATGGTGAGAGATTTTCCATATGTGCTTCCAGTACACCTACGGGGCACGCCACCCAATAGCGATATTGATTTTTGTATTGACTTGGTGTCGGGCACTTAACCCATATCTATTCCACCATATCGCATATCACCGGTAGGGTTTAAGGAATTAAAGGAACATCTTTAGGAGTTGATTGATAAGGGTTTCATCAGATCGAGCATCTCGCCTTATGGTGCTCCTATTTTATTTGTGAAGAAGAAAGACGACTCAATGAGGATGTGCATTGACAACAGGCAGCTGAACAAGGTTACTATCAAAAACAAATACACTATAGCGTATTGATAATTTTTTTCTATCAGCTTCAGGGTGCTCGGGTATTCTCGAAAATTGATTTGAGGTTGGGGTACCATCAATTGAAGATCTGGGCTTTAAATATTTCTAAGATGGCTTTCAGGACCCGCTATGGCCACTATGAGTTTTTCGTGATGTCTTTTGGGCTGAACAATGCCCCAGTAGCCTTTATGCACTTGATGAATAGCGTGTTCCAGGCGTATATTGATTCCTTCATAATCGTGTTCATTGATGATATATTAGTGTATTCTTACAGCCAAGAGGATCACGATCAACACTTGAGTATCGTGCTCCATACATTGAGGGAGAAGAAGCTATATGCTAAATTGTGCAAGAACTAGTTTTTGCTTTATTCAGTAGAAATCTCCAGACACGTGGTGTCCAGTGAGGTGATTATGTTGGATCTGAAGAAGATTGAGGGAGTTCAGAGTTGGCATATGCCTTCTACCACTATTAAGATCTGGAGTTTACTAGGCTTGGCTGGGTATTATCGCCGTTATGTAGAGGGTTGTTCATCAATATCAACTACTTTGACTAGATTGCCTCAAAAAGGTGCCCCATTCAGGTGTCTGACGAGTATGAGGAGAGCTTTCAGAAGCTCAAGACTGCTATGACTACAGCTGCAGTTCCGATTTTTCCTTTAGCATAAGGTTCTTATATAGTCTATTGTGATGCTTCACGGATTAGCATTTGGTGTGTGTTGATGCATGAGGGTAGTGTGATTATCTATGATTCGAGTTAGTTTAATCCCCATGAGAAGAACTACCAGTGCACGATATAGAGTTGGCAGCACTTGTTCGCGCAGTCAAGATTTGGAGGCACTACCGATATGACGTTTCATATGAGGTGTTCACTGATCATAGGTGTCTACATTACTAATTCAAGCACAAGGATTTGAACTTGAGGTAACGAAGGTGGTTAGAACTACTAAGCGACTATGATATCACCATTCTTTATCATCCCGAGAAGGGCAATGTGGTGGCCGATGCTTTGAGTAGGAAGGCTGAGAGCATGTGGAGTCTTGTTTTTATTCCAATTGGGGAGAGACTGTTGTTTTTTTTTCCAGGCTTTGGCCAACAAGTTCGAGAGGCTGGATGTATCGGATCCTAGCCGGCCGCTTGCTTGTGTGGTTTCACTGTCTTTAATTTTTGAGCCTATCAAGGCGTGTCAGTATGATGATTCCCACTTTCTTGTCCATAAGGACACGGTGCAGCACAATGATGCCAATGAGGTGACTATTAGTGATGATGGGGTGTTAAGACTTCAGGGAGTCATGACTACATACTCTTCAGAGAAGCTGGCTGGAATTCATCTTCATTGTATTATTCACCTTTATGGTGTGCTAGTGTCTATCATCTCGGATAGGGGTACACATTTCACATTGCATTTTGGAGAGTCGTGCAGCATGAGTTAGGTACAGAGATCGAGCTGAGTATGACGTTTCATCCCTAAATAGACGCACAGTCTGTGCGCACTATTCAAATCTTGGAGGACATGTTAGGTGCCTGTGCTATTAATTAAGGGGGTTCATGGGATAAGTTTCTACTACTTAGAGTTTGCCTACAACAACAACTATCAGTAGAGCATCCAGATGGCTCTGTACGATGCCTTATATGGGAGGCAATGTCATTCTTCGGTTGGTTGGTTTGAGCTTGGGGAGGTTAGGTTGATGTGAACATTTTTGGTTCGAGATGCTTCGTGCAACGCAGTCCAAGAAGAAGAGTTATGCTGATCAAAAAGCTCGTGATGAGACATTCATGGTGGGTGGGGGGGGGGGGGGGTTCTACTAAGAGTTTCACCCATGAAGGGTGTGATGAGGTTCGGGAGGAAGGGCAAGTTTAGCCCTCCAATATAATGTCTCGTTTGACATATTTGATAGAGTTGGTGAGGTGGCCTACAAACTTGCATTGCCACCCAACTTATTGGGAGTTCACCTATTGTTCCGTGTTTCCATGCTCCTGAAGTAATATGGTGATCCGTCTCGTGTGTTGGATTTTTGCTCAGTGCAATTGGACTAGGAATTGACCTATGTTGAGGAGCCGGTGGCTATTTTTGACAGACAGGTCTAGAAGTTGAGGTCGAAGAACATTGCATCGGTGAAGGTTCAGTGGAAAGGACAACTAGTCAAGGAGGCGACTTGGGAGACCGAGCATGATATACGGAGCTGTTATCCACATCTTTTTAGCACTTCAGGTATATCTCTATACTCATTCAAGGATGAACATTTGTTTGAGAGGGGGAGAATGTAATGGCCCAACTGGTCGTTTTGTGTATTTGAGCCCTTTTTCGCTTTTGAATCTTCTCGTATGTGTAATCGAGGTTGTACGAGTAATGGTTGGTTTCATTTCGGGGAGGCTTTGGATTGATTTTGAACAATTAGTTCTTATTTTTGAAGCTTAAGTTAGAAATATTGACCGATTTTGTTACTTTTGTGAGAACAATCTCGTAACGGCGTTTTATGGTGCCAATGAGAATGTGCATTGACTGTATGACTTGCAGTAATGTATTTGAGCCATGTTTCCCCATTTGAAGCTTCTTGTATGTGTATTTGAGGTTGTATGACTTGCAGTGATGGTTGGTTTCGTTTCGGGGAGGGTGTTGGATTGATTTGGAACAGTTGGTTCTTAGTTGTCATAACCAAGTTCGTCCTCCGTGAACATATCGTGACGACACCTAGTCTCTACGACTAGGTAAGCCTAACAATTTGCGGAAAGGAAACAAAATGCGGAAAAACTAATAAAACTGAAGATAAACAATATAGAAGCGGTAAAGATGCCGCTCGGCACAAACCAATACAATATCTCAAAAGCTGAACAACTCCCAAAACACGAAAACTAACGAGTCACAAGCTATGGATACTACATAGTGTTCTAACTCCGGAATGTCTAAATCAACGAAATACAGAAGGGTTATAACTACAAGAGATAATGGAGAGGGACTCCTCGATCTGCGAACGCGGCAGATATATCTCGAAGCCTATGAAGAATCGCCTCGCCTCAAGGATAGTAGGACCGAGTCGAAGAACCTCGATCTGCACACAAAAAACATGTGCAGGAAAGGGCATGAGTACACCATGACGGTACCCAGTAAGTGCCAAGCCTAACATCGGTCGAGTAGTAACGAGGAAGGTCAATGCCCTACCGGTCATATACATATACATAAGGAAAACAAAACAGTATGAAGTAACACAGTATAATAATAAGAATTGCAACAATTACAATAGAGAGAGAGAGAGAGAGAGAGAGAGAGAGAGAGAGAGAGAGAGATAGCATCATAGAAAGAATACAACTCAACACAGAGATAGCAACCGGGGATCTACAAGGATACCGTCCTGTAGTCCCCAAATAAAAATATCCAGTGGATCTCCCGGGTGTCGTCCCGTAGTCAAACTCATAGTGCGCGGGGATCTACCGGAATCCCGATCCGTAGTCCTAAATGTATATACCCGGGGAATCTACCGGGTGCAGTCCCATAGTTCCATATAACTGTGCAGGGCGATCTACCGGAATATCAATCCGTAGTCCCAAATAAATAGGCAAGGGGATCTACTGGGAAATCGCCCGTAGTCCCAAAAGTAAACACACAGCAACAACACGAAGAATATTCAATTCAATCCAATTTCATACCAAGGTAAACAGGTATTTCTAACCTAGCATGCTGCACAGAATTCAGATAAAGCAGTTTGAGCAAGTAAAACAATTGAATCATTTAGACATACTTTCATAAGCTAATAGTAGGCTTAATTTTCAAGTAGTGTAAACATGGAAAAAATACACAATTATAGTTACTTAATGAAAACCGGATTTTCAACAATTAGCACATCTACGCACTTGTCACCTCACGTATAAGGAATTTCCAATATCAACAACACCAAATCCTAAGGGGAGTTCCCCCACACAAGGTTAGGCAAGCCACTTACATCGAACCAGCTCAATCAACTCGATACCACGTTCTTGCCATGAGTACCCGACTCCAAATTGCCCAAATCTATTCAAAGTAATTCCATAATGTAAATATAACTTCAAGTAACTAAATCAACTAATTAATTTGAAGCTAATACGCAAAATTAGGAAAATCGCCCAAAATTCCTCCCCGGGCCCATGTCTCGGAATCGGGTAAAATTTAAAAATTCAGAATCCTCACACTCTCAAGAGTTCATACATACCAAAATTATTCCAATCCAACATCAAAATCTTGATCAAAACCCCGAAATTAGGACTAAGGAATTTTCCAAATTTTCTCCAAATTTCCACCCCAAATTCGAATTTAAAGGATGGAATTAAGCATAGATTCAAGGAAATTAATCAAAACACCCAGGTGAAAATCTCTCCAAAAATCGCCAATCCCCGAGCTCCCAAGTCAATTTCCAAGGTTTTGAGTTCTAACCCTCGATTCTGCCCTTTTCCGACCAGCGAATCCGCTTCTGCGGCCATGGGACCGCACTTGTGGTCCCGCTTCTGCGACAAACGGACCGCACCTGCGACTTTTTATTAAAGTCCAGCTTCCGCACCTGCGACCTCTTGTCCGCAGATGCGGTGCCGCTTCTGCGGTAACTGGGCCCCATCTGCGACCAACCCCAAATCACCTCAGACCGCACCTGCGGTCCTCCGACCGCGTCTGCGGTGCCGCACCTGCGTCGCACACACGCAGGTGCGGTTATGACAGGTTCAGCCAATTTCAGATTTCTGCTAAGTCCAATTCAACTTCCGTTAAGCACCCGAAACTTACCCGAGGCCCCTGGGACCTCAACCAACCATGCCGCCCAGTCCTAAAACATCATACGAACTTATTCCAATCCTCGAATCACATCAAACAACACTAAAACCACAAATCACTCTCCAACCCAAGCCTAAGGATTTCCAAGACTTCACATTTCCCCTTTCGATCAAAAAGCCTATCAAACCTACTCCGAATTACCTGAATATTTGCACACACGTCCCAAATGACACAACGGACCTAGTCGAACTTTTGGAATTCCATTCCAACCCCAATATCAAAATCTCACTATCGAGCCTGAAACTTCAAAAATTCGACTTTCGGCATTTCAAGCCTAATTAAGCTACGGACCTCTAAAATACAACCTGAACACGCCCCTAAGCCCGAAATCACCCAATGGAGCTAACGAAACCAACGGAATTCTATTCCGAGGCCGTCTTCACACTGCTTTGACTACGGTCCAAATTCTAAAGCTTAAACTCTCGTTTAGGGACTAAGTGTCCCAAAATACCCCGAAACTCAAAACGGATCCTCCCAGCAACTCTCAATAGCAAAAATAAGCACGGGGAAAACAGTTAATAGGGGATCGGCACGTTAATTCTTCAAACGACCAGCCGGGTCGTCACATCCTCCCCTCTTAAAACATTCATTCATCCTCGAATGAGCATAGAGACATACCTGAAGTAGTGAATAGATGAGGGAAACGGATGTGCATATCCTGCTCGGTCTACAAAGTCGCCTCATCGAGCGGCTAACCCTGCCATTGAACCTTCACTGATGCAATTATCTTTGACCTCAGTTTCTGAACCTCAGTTTAGGATAGATCCTTGTCCAACTGGACTGTACTGAAATCCAACACGTGTGACGGATCACCATGATACCACCGGAGCATCGAAACATGAAATATCGGATGAACTCTTGCCAAGCCGGGAGGTAAGGCAAGCTCATAAGCAACCTCCCCAACACGCCGCAATATCTCAATAGGACAAATAAACCTCGGACTCAATTTCCCCTTCTTCCAAAATCTCATAACGCCCTTCATAGGCAAAACCCAAAACAAGACCCGCTCTCCAACCATGTAGGAAACATCACAAACCTTTCGGTCTGCATAACTCTTTTGTCTGGACTGGGCTGTGCGGAGTCTATCCTAAATCACCTTAACCTTCTCCAAAGCATCCTGTACCAAGTCTGTGCCCAATAATCAAGCTTCGTCCGGCTCGAACTAACCCACCGGTGATCTACACTGCCTACCATACAAGGCCTCAGACGGTGCCATCTGAATGCTGGACTGATAGCTGTTGTTGTAAGCACACTCAGCTAGTGGCAAGAATTGATCCAAAAAACCTCCAAACACCATCACACACGCACGGAGCATATCCTCAAGAATCTGAATAGTGCGCTCGGACTGTCCGTCCGTCTGGCGGTGAAATGCTGTGCTCAACTTTACCCGGGTGCCCAACTCATGCTGTACGACCCTCTAGAACCGTGATGTGAACTGAGTACCTCTATCTGAAATAATTGAAACTGGAATACCATGCAGACGGAAAATCTCCCGGATATAAATCTCCGCCAACCGCTCTGAAGAATAGGTGGTACACATGGGAATGAAGTGCACGACTTGGTCAGCCGATCCACAATCACCCAAATGGCATTGAACATCCTCAAAGTCCATGGGAGCCCAACTACGAAGTCCATGGTGATCCACTCCCACTTCCACTCCTGAATCTGTATCCGCTGAAGCAACCCACCAAGTGTTTGGTGCTCATACTTTACCTGCTGACAATTGAGGCACCGAGCTACTAACCCAACTATATCTTTCTTCATTCGCCTACACCAATAGTGATATCTCACATCCTGGTACATCTTCGCGGCACCCGGATGGATGGAATACCAGGAACTTTGGGCGTCCTCTAGAATCAACTCCCGAAGCCCATCAACATTGGGTACACAAATACGACCCTGCCTACTCAATACCCCGTCATCACCAATGGTAACATCTCTGGCATCACCTCGCAGAATCTTGTCCTTGAGGAAAATCAAATGAGGGTCATCAAACTGACGCTCCCGGGTACGATCAAACAAGGAAGACCGAGAAACCACACAAGCAAGGACCCTGGTGGGCTCCGAAAGATCCAATATCATAAACTGGCTGGCTAAGGCCTGAACATCCATCACCATGGGCCTTTCCACTGCTGGTAGATAAGCCAAACTCCCCAAACTCTCCGCCCGATGACTCAAAGCATCGGCCACCTCATTGGCTTTTCCCGGGTGATACAAGATAGTGATGTCATAGTTCTTCAGCAGCTCTAACCACCTCCTCTAGTGCAAATTAAGGTCCTTCTGCTTGCACAATGCTGCAAACTCCGGTGATCAGTATAAATCTCGTAAGGCACCATGTACAAATAATGACGCCAGATCTTCAAGGCGTGAACAATAGCAGCTAACTCAATATCATGGATAGGATAATTCTTCCCATGCACTTTCAACTGTCCGGATGCGTAGGAAATCACCCTATCGTACTGCATCAATACCGCTCCAAGGTCAATCCTCGAGGCATCACAATAGACATTATAAGACCCCGAACCTGTAGGCGATATCAAAACTGGAGCTGTAGTCAAAGCTGTCTTGAGCTTCTGAAAGCTCTCCTCACATACTTCCGTCCACTGGAACGGAGCACCCTTCTGTGTCAGCCTGGTCATAGGTGCTGCAACAGATGAAAATCCCTCAACAAATCGATGGTAATAACCTGCCAAGCAAAGAAAACTACGGATCTCTGTAGCTGAGGATGGTCTGGGCCAACTCAACATTGTTTCCACTTTCTTCGGGTCCACCTTTATCCCCTTACTAGATATCACGTGACCCAAGAATGCCACGAAATCCAACCAAAACTCACATTTCGAGAACTTAGCATATAACTTATTTTCTCTTAAAGTCTGAAGCACTGTCCTCAGGTGCTACTCATGATCTTCCCGACTTCGGGAGTATACCAGAATGTAATCAATAAAGACAATGACGAATTAGACAAGATATGGCGGGAATACACTGTGCATCAAATGCATGAAGGCTGCTGGTGCATTGGTCAGCCCAAATGACATAACAAGTAACTGGTAATGACCATACCGAGTCCTGAAGGCAGTCTTCGGGATATTTGGCTCCTGAATCTTCAACTGATGATAGCCTGAACGCAAGTCAATCTTAGATAACACACAAGCACCCTGTAACTGATCAAACAGGTTATCAATACGAGGCAAAGGATAACGGTTCTTCACTGTAACCTTGTTCAGCTGGCGATAATCAATGCACATACGCATAGAACCATCCTCTTTCATCACAAACAAGACAGTATCACCCCAAGGTGATGCACTGGGCCGAATAAAACCCTTATCAAGCAATTCCTGTAACTGCTCATTCAACTCCTTCAACTCAGGAGGAGCCATACAGACGGAGGAATAAAATTGGCTGAGTGCCCGGCAATATATGAATGCCAAAATCAATATCTCTATCGGGCGGCATGCCCGGAAGATCAGCTGGAAACACATCAGAGAAATCTCGTACTACTGGGACTGAATCAATTGTAAGGGTATCAATACTGACATCTCTCACATAAGCTAGATACGCGTCACACCCCTTTTCAACCATACGCTGAGCCTTAAGGAACGAAATAAATCTACTGGAAGTATGATCAAAGGTACCCCTCCACTCTACTCTTGGTATACCTAGCAAAGCCAGCGTCACGATTTTTGGATGAGAATCAAGAATAGCATAATGGGGCGACTACCAGTCCATGCCCAAGATAACATTAAAGTCAACCATGCTGAGCAATAACAAATCGGCTCTGGTCTCAAAACCACTAAGAGCAATAAAATATGATGAATAAACACGGTCCACAACAAGAGAATCTCCAACCGGAGTAGAAACATAAACATGAGAACTCAAAGAATCCCGAGATACGCCAAAATGCAGGGCAAGATAAGAGGACACATAAGAATAAGTGGAGCCTGCATCGATTAAAATCGATGCATCTCTATGACAGACCAGGATAATACCTGTGATGATAGAACCGGAGGCGACAACCTCAGTACGGGCAGTAAGGGCATAGTATCTAGCCTGGCCTCCCCCTCTAGGGCGACCTGTACCTCCCCAACCTCCACCTAGCTGGCTGAGCAGGTGGGGTAGCAACTGGTGCTGTGATCATAGCCTGAGAACTCTGCCGGGCGCACTGTGGCCGAGAAGTCTTTGAAGGTGCACCCCTCCCAAGTCTAGGGCAATCCCTCACCATATGGCGTGTGTCACCATACTCAAAACAAGCTCTAAGAGGACGTGGTGGCTGTGACTGGCTCGGGCCAGGTCTGCTGGACTGACCACTGAAAGCACCTCGTGCAGGAGGCGCACTAGATACTGGAGGTGCATACTAAGGCTCCTGAGGTCTTGGAGGAGCTGGAATACCGCTGGCTGCTAGAAGAGCTGAATGAACGGGGCGACTCATATAACCCCTACCATGACGAACTGTAGCTAGGGCACGAGCACCAGAATAGTGGCCCGACTCTCAAGACCTCTTGTCCTCCCTCTCCTCTCTGTCCCGAGCATGCATACCCTCTACTCTCCTAGCAATGCTCACCACCTACTGATAAGAAATATCCATCTGCAACTCCCGAGCCATGCTAGACCTGATGCTGGGAATGAGCCCCTCAATAAACCGGCGAACCTTCTCGCGAACAATAGAAACCAAAGCTGCTGCATGTCTAGCCAAGTAAGTGAAACAGACAGCATACTCCGAGACAGTCATAATACCCTGGCGCAAAATGCTCAAACTCTGTCCATGCGTCCCTGAGGCTCTGAGGAACATACTCTCTCAGGAACATATCTGAAAACTGAGTCCAAGTCTAGGAAGTTGCCTCGTCCGGACTGTCTAACTCATAAACACGCCACCACTAATAGGTGGCTCCTCGAAGCTGGAAGGCAGTGAAGGAAACCCCGGTCGATCCTGATATACCCATGGTACGGAGAATACGATATCACTCCTCTAGAAATCCCAGAGCATCATGTGACGCTAGTCCACTGAATGTAGGAGGCTGATACTTCTTGAACCTCTCAAGCCTCTTCTTTCCTCCTCTGAAGCTACTGCCCTCTCCTCGGGCTGAGCTGGGGCTACAGGCTGTGCTGGTATAATCTTTGGGACCTGCTCAACATGCACTCGCTACTCAGGAGTGCGGGCGGCTGGAGTCTATGCTCCTCCTGTCGAAACCCCCTTTTTCTTTAAAAGGCGAAATCGGGTTTACGATATTTGGGAGGACAACTCTATTCCCTTTTGGGAATTGGGTTTTGGAATTGAAGAGTCGCCGCCTAATGATTAAAGTGCATTAGGACACTAAAAGGGTTTGAGAGAATCAGAGTTTGGGTAAGGGCTAGAAATTATCTCGAGGGGAAGGTGTTAGGCACCCCTCAAGATCCACTAGTGTGGTTCCCGGCAATGCTACAATTGTGACTTCACACGTTCAAGTAAGCAATTAAAGGGATCAAATAGAAGAGGTTTGCATATAACATTGCAAATAAGTTGAAACTATGAGGAAACGTAAAGAGGGTGGAAATTTATGAAAGATTTAAACAATTTCTAAAGAAAGCAGATAAAAAAAGAAAAGTAAAGGGAATGGGGTCCTAGGTTTATGATTAATATGGATCACGTTGATGCAATATCCAGTAATCACTCCTCAGAAGAGGGGCTACATGAGATATTAGTGCATCGGTTATCATCTCCATATTCTACCCTTCCCACCCCGTAAAGGTTTTTTAAAATGTGTGGGTTGGTCACGAATGCTTATTGCGTGCTATTACCCGTCCTGTCCTATAAGTCCTGGAGGGTATTTAGGACCACTATTCCTACAAGGTAAGGACTAGGCTGAACCCTAGGTTTAAAGGATAAAATGCTAAGTGACATACATAACAAATAGGACCGCACATAAGGGAACATACAAAGACAAATAAAGGCTCACAGATCCCTCCACAAGTGAACACGTAATTAGCACGTCTCAAACACATTTAAGGTCTCAAAGATGGGAGTTTTAAAAAAAAAGGGAATAGGTAACAACAGTTGCATTAGTAAAAGAACCGTTAAAGCATGGTTTTTTGAAAATAAAGTAGTGACAGTATCTTAACGAGATGCAGGACAAGTATTCAAAACAACACGATTATGGGCAGAGAATGGTAACCCAGTAGTTTGAAAACATAATAGAACAAGAATCAGAAAATCAGTGAGAGTAAATAGATGCACAATTTCAAGATTTGTTTCCAGATAGAGTGGGAGTTTTAATAAAAACAGAGTGAACTGCAAGGAGTCAAAGCAAGAATGGGAGCGGCAGAGTTCAAAATTAAAAGAGGCTGATTAGTCCTAATCGGTAAAAACATGGTTAATCAATTCTTATTAGGCCTAAAGTTTGCCTAGGCATCGTACGTATTGCCTAATTATCTTAAAGGGTGAACATGCATATTTGATTTCCAGTTATAAAAGGGGTACACATACAGTTAACCGTACTTGTGTTATTAGATTAAGCATGCTAATGAGGCGTTTAACAATTGCAACTCAGACAAGTATAAAACCCTAAACAACAGGATGTCTATTGCACATAGGAGTTCCTAAAACATGATTTCTAAATGCTAATGATTATGAGAATGCTGCAATATCCTTATAACAGTTATTTGCTTGTTATTAACTGATTACGGTTACGAAATGAGTATAATAACAGGCTAAAAGTAAAGAACCTAGAGCAGGATTTCTAATGTATGAGATGCAGGTCCTATACACGTTATCTATTGCGCAGATAAGTAAATAAAATCCTATAAGCATGTTTTCTACCCATTACTTAAACTAAGGATGCATAACCCCACTATATTCACTATCCAAACCCAAATCATTCGTTTACTAATTATTACAAACCAATGATAGCCGAATTACAGTAATAAAGAATAAAATAAGAAGTTATTCTATAGGGAGCCTTCAATCAGGCCCAATCTTCCAACCCCACTCCTTTTAAGTTTCACAGCCTTGACATGGTCAGGGTGCGGCAAAGCTCCCTAGGGCCCCCATTGGGCCCTGGCCAATACCAGCACCCAAACACTTACCAAAATATTGGACAAGCGCAGTATGGAATTACCATCCTTGTGTGTCAAAGTTCAGGGAGTACTCAGGGGTACTCAAGGCAATGCTTACACGAAGGGGGGTAGAACCTAATCTCTAAGAATAGTGTGAAGTGCAGGAACGAGAGGAAAGTTTGTAGTTTAAAGAGTTTACAAAAAAGTTGGAGAGTTGTACACAAGGATAATGGGCAAAGGGGACAAATAGGTCACATAAATATCACCAAGGGATACAGAGACTCATGCAAACTCACTAAGCATGAGTACACAAAATCAAAAGAGTTTTAAGAGACCTTGAAATAGTCGAAAACAATTAGGAATATAACACACTGAAGCAGTAATAACCACATTGGTTTGGAACTTTGAAATTAATCAGGACATACCAGCAACAAGAGAGCACAGCAGAATGCAAGAGCCAAATACGAGCACAATATTAGCCTTGGCTTTTCAGCCGGCTAATAATAGTCAGGAGCAGGGAGCAACAACTGAGCAAAAGAGAGAAGCAGCACAAGAGAGAGAGCAATGTTTATTGCTGTGTGTGTTTGTGATATGCAATGTGTTGGTCTGCTCATGCAAAAGAGAATGGGGGGGTACTTATAGTACTGAAGATGAGCAAACAAACAAGGTAGCAATCCATAATTAAGGAACTGAGTATCAATCATAATCAAATCAGTATATGGACTCCCCTTTAATTAAGGAATCAAAGTCAAACGGTAATAAGCAGTTATTTAAAAGGAAAGAAATCTCAAAGCATGGTATGATCACATAAGGAAACAGAATAGTATAAGGTATACAATAAAGACTAGGTACATGATACTTAATTAGGGAAATATGTCAGACAAATCAATCAACATATTTGTGCACACATATAAGGCAAAATACTACTTTAATTCTGGAAAATAGTTTTCAAAATAATGAACGTGATTGAAAACCTAGGAGATCAGTATTAATTGAGTAAGCTATCCACGGATTGAGGAAGCAATTCAGAATCAATACCAAACTATAAGGAAAATACACAAAATCACAATTCTTAAGGCAAGTATCACAGTCTTAAAGGGAGCTTGTAAGAATCAGTATAAAATCACCATGTAAACAGTCAGAGAAACCTTAAGCGAAGAACACAGAATGGCAGGGGGAATGAAACACTAGCAACAAAATTAAAGCAAAGAGCACGGAACTCAGAGAAGAATCCAGAAGAACACACAAACAAGCAAACACGACAATGATACAAATATAAACCCTAAAGCTAGGGTTTCATCATACTTAAGCAAAATGTTTAGAAATAGTACTGAGAATCATGACTTTGTACTCAAATTCAGAAGATAAAGTATTTTCGAAAAGGGGTTAAGAAACCCTAGTTTCAAAAGCGAACAAAAACGTTTAAAACTTGAACAATCGTAAAGATCGAGTAGAGAGTAGTGTAAAACATAAAGGTATGAATTGAAAATCGTTAAAATACAGAGATTTAAGAGGTTTGGGTTGAAGTTAGGGTTTCATAGGAAACCAGTCAGAGAAGTAAGAGAAACCTGGCTGTGAAATATAGGAATAATGGTGTCTATAGCACCATCGAACCAAAACCCATCGGAGAAAGGCCGGAAACAAACCCAAGCAAAGCTTCAGTGACCGTCTTGCATGGTGGAGACTCATGGGGTCTCAGGGACGGAGGGAACCGGTGAGATAAGGCATCAAGGCGGCTGGTGGTCGAAAGAGGCGAGGCTGGAGGTGGCCGGAGAGATGGTGAAGGCCATCGGAGAAGAAGAACCAGAAGGTTCTAGAGAGAAGGAGGAGAGGAAGAGACGGATAGAGAGAGAGAGAGACCAGTCTCGAAAAGTGAGGGGTCAGGGGGTAGGTGAGAGTTTAATTAAGGAAAAGGGATCTGGGCCGTTGATCTTATTTGATCAACGGCTCAGATTAGTTCGGAGTTGGGCCGGGTTGGTTTAGGGATTGGGCTGGGGCGAATTTGGTTGGGTTTTGGATCAATTGGGTTTAATTAAATCTGATGGGATGTGGTTAAATTGGGGCTAAAATTGAAACAATAATGGGCTATGTGTTAAATAGCCAATTTCCCCCCTTTTATTTTATATAAAATAGTTAAAATAATTTTAAAAACAAATTTAAAGCACTGAACTAATTAATAATATATAAATATTAATCTAAAAAAACTGGAGATGATTTTATAATTGTAAAATGCTATTAATCGTAAAATAGGTTATAATTGCAACTATATGCAATTAGCTTTCAAAAATACCAAATAAATTTGTAAAAATATGCAAAAATCACCTTAATTATACTTTGGTGTAACTATGAGAATGGAAATAAATTATTCACAAAAATGATAATTTTGAGAGCAATTACTGGATTTTGTACTACTAAAATAGACAATAAATTGATTTTTAAAAATCTTTAAATGGGAAAAATACCAAAACTCTTGGGCATGCTTATATATGCATAGACATGCTATTTTGAAAGTATTTGAGTATAAAAAAAGACATAGGGAAAAATTGTGTATGAACACCTCCCCCGGCCTAGGATGTGGCTACAGCAAGGGGAAGCTACCCTGCCTGAGCTAGAGTGGTGTACATACTCATAAACTGCGCAAGAGTCTCTTGGAGAGCTGGAATAGTAGTAGTAGTAGGCGTGTCAGGCGCCTGGGCTCCAGTTGGAACTGCTGGGGACTCCTCAGTAGCAGCTCGCGCGAGTGCTCTGGCTGCGCCACGTGCGCGTCCTCGGTGTCTACCCCGGCCCTGACCTCTGACGACTGTCACAGAGGGCGCGGGTGTCTGTTCACCTTCGGTAGCACGTGTCCTCACCATCTGTGAGAGAATAAGACAGAAGTTTAGAATTTTGATATAAAAAATCTCGCACCACAAGGAATTCAAATGAAGTGAAATTTTCTTAACAGTTACATAGCCTTTTGTGGATAAGCACAAACATCTATATACCGATTCGCGAGACTCTAATTAACCGGCTTGTGATTCATGATTCCTATGAACGTAAAGATCTGATACCAACTTGTCACGACCCAAGTTTGCCCTCCGTGAACATGTCGTGACGACAACTAGTCTCTACGACTAGGTAAGCCTAACAATTTGCAGAAAGGAAATAAAATGCGGAAAAACTAATAAAACTGAAGATAAACAATATATAAGCGTTTAAGATGCCGCTCGGCATAGACCAATAAAATATCTCAAAAATAGAACAACTCCCAAAACCCGAAAACTCACGAATCACAAGCTATGGATACTACATAGTGTTCTAACTCCGGAATGTCTAAATCAAAGAAATACAGTGATGTTTTATGCGTCAATACGACACAAGTAGGGGGGTGATTTGTGTGGTACCCAATTTTCGCTTATCTGAACTATAGAAGGACATGGTTCTTCTATGTGTTCCAACTACTACTGTTTGCCGAATAAGAATGAAAGAAAATAAAGAACACAAAGATTTTACGTGGAAAACACCTGGCTCAAAAGGTGAAAAAACCACGACCTAGTACTCAGTAGGATTTTCCTAAACTTCCACTAAAATTACTGAGCCAAAACAGCATTTACAAAACGCTTTGTAAACCTAAGGATTAACTCTAATCCCGTTGTGGCACACAACCTCTAACTGTTGCGACAACTTCAAGTTAACTCTAACTTGAATACTCTGAGTACCTATTACAATTTCCTCTAGATAAAGCTGAAAGGTACAATATAAAACACCTACTACTATTGAACTAGAAATAAAGAAAGACACGTAAAACTCTTTATGGAGCTGGTTCTTCAATCTGGTTCATGTAGCTTCAGGTTTGCACACTTGAATCACAAATGAATTGCTTGCAAAAAACATTGCTATTTTGCTATCAATTCACAATTAACTTCTGCGTTTTTTGCAACCCATGTAATGTGAGAACATCCTGCAATTTATAGAGTTAGTAGATAAAGAAATAACTAGAGTTCTGATGCAACTCTTCCTTGGTGGAAGAGTTGTAGTTGATTTCAACTTGTAACTCCTTCCCAATCTTGGATAGTGTTCTCTTTGAGGAAGGAGTCCTTCTCCTTATCAGTTATGCAACCTTTTCGATCAGGAGATATTAAATACACCAAGTTAAGCTTATCTCCTTCACGTGCATCCCACATGCTTGAATCTGCCCATTTTTGTGCACCCGAGGGATGGACCTGCGGGATGGACCTGGTTCATGTCTGAGTTCCTTTGTTAGTCTTCAAAACTAACCTTTACTTGGGCCAACAAATTCCCCCTTTTTGATGATGACAAACTCTGTGCTTTTCATACACTTAGGCCCTGCTAGAACTCAGCTCAACATCAACACAATGTTAGAAACATTTTTCCTTTTTATCACTTATCATCAAGGACCAGGTACATTAGGTTATAAACATCACTGTTCAAAGTGTAAACATCACTTGTTTAAAGCACAACATTTTTCCCCCTTTTGGCATCATCGAAAAGTTGCATAGAAATGTAAGATAACCAGATTTTAAAACATACTCATGGCCACTGGGGCTACCTCAAATGCAATCATGAATTAATCATCATAGATCAAGTTAAGAATTTTAACCATCAAAGAAATATAAACAAACAGTTAGAGCAAAAGACAGTGAATTTCATTGATGATTGATAAGATTCTACCACAGAGCATAAGAAGAAATAAAAATACTTAAAACATGAGCAAAAGAAACAAAAAGTCCCGAATTGGGTTACTGGTTGATCTACACTAGGCTAGGATTTAAGGTTTAGAAGAGGTAGTGGCTGGATTATTTGCTTGGAGAAGTTTCAGCATGTCTTGAAGAATGCCATCATTCTTCTCCTTTTCCCTTGCAAGTTCAGTTCTGAGAACATCTCTCTCAAATTGTACCTCAACCAATTGTGTCTTCAGCCTTGCTATCTCAACATCCTTAGCCTGACTCTGACTTTGCTATTGATAGGTGTCTTTTAAGATGAACTAGGTTCATTAGAAATGCCATTGACATCATAATCGCAAGCAAGCAAAGTATTAACCCCAAAATGATCCATTCTTGTACTAACCTCCCACTTCTTCATAGGTACCTTAAAATGTGCAAGCACAGTTGTGAGAATGAAACCATAGGGAATGGCATGAGTTTTTGTGCCATTGATAACTTTATCAGTAGGTCCGCGAGGGTTTCCTGTTCAGATGGAACAGGTTCATCTATATTTTTCCCAAGTTGAACCAACCCCTCAGCAGCTTCGCCAGACCCACTTCCCCCTGTTTTGCTCACACTCTCTTCTATTTCAGTAAATTCCTCTCCCCAAACAACCATTGCACCAGTTTCTTTTGTTAGACCAACAGGAGTGGGTGAAGAATTAACCACTCTTGTACCCTTTCCCCTCACAGTACTCCGAGCACCCTTGCTCTCTTTTTCGTTTCCCTTTTTATTTTTACCACCAACTTCTCCAGATTCTTTAGTCTCAACACCTGCAATAGATCCTACTAGCACAAATCTATTCTCGAAATTTGCAGCAACTTCAGAAATTATTTCAGGAGTAACTTTAGAAGCAAAAGATACATGTTCAGTTTCGGAAGACATACTTTCTTCCCCCTTAGTAGCAGACTTAAATGAATCTTTAGATTTCTAGGATTCTTCTTCCCTACCTGCTTTCAATTGCTTGTTTATTTTCTTGATCTGCTCTCCTTCAGTCTTTTCTTAGAGATTGGTGGTGTAGAAGGTGTGGAAGTGGTTTCCTGTGGTGGTGATGAAGGATTTTCAGGGGTGTTCGACATATCTGGGTTAGGGTATGGAAGAGAAGAGAATTAGATTCTGTTTGGAATATGAAAGAAGAATGAGAGTTTCTAACCGCGTGAGAGAGATAAAGTAAGGAATACACTAAAACTGATCAATATACAGGGGAATAATTGACGGGGTAACTACAACTTTTCAGACTCTTAGAAGTTTTAATCAAACTGAAATTCAGCTTTGAAGGGACATTGGAGTGTATCCCTAGAATCTAGGTACTTCCATTCTTTTGGGGCTCTTTTAAACGGGACTGGTTCACTTGTAACGAATAAGTCCATAAGGAGTTTGGTATCTGGTATGACTCTGCTTATGACCCAAATATAGTTATTTCAAATTATGCAGAGTGTAGAAAACATACTGTGTTATCTTGATGAACCAGGTTCTTCACTGATAATTCTCTTGTGTGAGTCTAAATTTTCCAAAATAGAGAAAATATCATTAGAGATTAATGAGTCATTTTAACACATGGCACAAGAGTATTCTATGGAAAGTATGAGTCTGAGCACGATTTAATCTAATTATACACATTTTACAGACTTCCTAACCAAATTTTTCCAATTTTTTTATTTTTTATTTTATTTATTTAACCTTGAACTGGTCCTTTTAGGTGATCTTAATCATCCCTAATTCCAACCTTTTCCTCTCAAAGTGATCTCCACTTAAGGCTTTTGTGAAGATGTCTGCAATTTGCTTGTTAGTAGCACAAAATTCCATAGTGATCAAGACTTTCTCATAGCTGTCCCTCAAAAAATGGTGTCTAACATCTATGTGCTTAGTTCTCTTATGATGAACCAGATTCTTACTAGTGTTATCACAGGAAATAGGGATGCAACCAACTTTAATACCAAAATCCGTCAACTGCTGCTTGATCCACAACAATTGAGCACAATCATGAAGCAGCAGCAACATACTTAGCTTCAGCAGTAGATAAGGCCATTGAATTTTGCCTTTTGGTAGCCCATGACACAAGACATGAACCAAGGAAGTGTGCCATACCTGAGGTGCTATTCCTATCCATAAGGAAACCTACATAATCAGCGTCAGCATATCCCACTAGGTTAAAATTACTACCTTTGGATACCAGTCAGTGGTGCCTTTCAAGTATCTCAAAATTCTCTTGACAGCAGTCAAGTGGGACTTTCTTGGATATGCCTGAAATCGAGCACAAAGACCTATACTAAAAATAATGTCAGGTCTGCTAGCAGTAAGATACAAAAGAGAACCAATCATTCCCCTATACAACTTCTGATAAACAGATGAACCAGGTTCATCTATATCCAATTTCGTGGATGTTGCAATAGGAGTGTCAATTTCTTTGGATGTTCCTTCCTGGTTTTGTTACTGAGGAATAGGTTCATGGACAGGTTCCCTCGAGGTTTTAGGATCAGTTCCCCCTGTCATGTTTCCCTGGGTGGAAGGACCTGTTCTATCACCTGTTCCTTCGTGTGATGCATCTTCAGGCTGGACTGTGGTTTCACCATTTGAATTTCTTATCAGCCAAATCTATTCATTATCTCTTTCTTGCCTCTCAAAAAGAATGTTAGTTTTAAAAAAATAACATATACTTTTTTTCTACACACATAGTTCTTTTATTGTATATCTTATAGGCTTTACTATGTGAAGAATATCCCAAGAATACTCCCTCATCACTTCTAGGATCATACTTACATAAGGTGTTTTTGCCATTATTGTGCACAAAGCACTTGCATCTAAATGCCCAAAGATGGGATATATTTAGCTTTATCCCTTTAAGTGACTCATAGAGAATCTTCTTAACAAGAGGTCTAGTCATGCAACTATTTATGATGTAGCATGAAAAATTCAGCAAACTTAGCATTTTCAAGTTCAGTTTCATGATCAGACCTAACATATGCAAGTTGATTACCTAGTTGTTTCTTAGTTTTTCTAACAGAAGAAGTAAAATGCTTCATCTTTAGATGTTGAAACAATGTCCAAGTAAACCTAGAGTAATCATCAACAAGAATTATCACATATCTTTTACCACCTCTGCTTAATATTCTCATTGGACCACAGAGATCCATATGCACCAGTTCCATCATTCTGGTGGTGCTTACCACTTTCTTGTATTTAAAAGAGGATCTTACCTGCTTCCCCCTTGCACAAGCCTCACAAACTTTGTCTTCCTTGAACTTGATGTTAGGCAGCCCTATCACCAGATCCTTGGAGACTAATTTGTTGAGTCGACTCAGACTTGCATGTCCAAGTTTCTTGTGCCAAGGAGGGGATCATTGTCCAACACACTTAAGCAAGCGAGTTCATTTTCTGAAAGTGTAGGCAAACCTACAATGTATGTATTGTTTACTCTTTTTCCCTACAAAACAATCTTGTTAGTGGTAAAATTAATCACAAAACATTTGGTAGAGGTGAATGCTACCAAGTTACCTCTATCACATAATTGTGATACACTGATTAGACTGTACTTTAGGCCATCAATCAAGTAGACATTCTCAATAGAGTGAGAATCAGTCTTACCTACCTTTCCAACCCCAATGATCTCACCCTTCTTCCCATTTCCAAAGAAGACATTACCTCCTTTGATGTCCTCAAGTGAAAGGAACTGGTTCTTGCCTCCTATCATATGCTTTGAGCAGCCACTATCCATGTACCATATTAGGCTGCTCCCCTTCTGTCACGACCCGGATTTCCCACCATCGGGAGTCGTGATGGCGCCAACTATCGGAGCCAGGCAAGCCAAACATTTAAAACATTTTTACTGATTTTATTCGAACAATACAATACATGAGAACAATAAATAAGCGGAAGATTTTAGATTAACACAACTATAAACCAAAAGTACGGAAGTTTGAAACATAGTTCTACCCAGAGTCTGGTGTCACTAGCTCACGGGCTACTATAGAATGTTAAAAACAAGTCTGAAAGGAAGTACATAGTGTTTGTTCGATACAAGGTAAACAAACTAAAACATAGAAGGGACTTCGGCCTGCGAACGCCTGCTAGGCTACCTCGTGAGTCCCTAGACTGAAGATAGCTCCCAGCAAATCCTACTGCTGCGGTCCGAAAGCTGCTCCCTGATCTGTGCACAAAAATGCACAGAGTGTAGCATCAGCACAACCGACCCCATATGCTGGTAAGTGCCTGGCCTAACCCCGGCGAAGTAGTGACGAGGCTAGACAGGACCTACCAAAAACAACCTGTACAGATATATATACACATATACAAGAGCAACGGAAATAATAACAGAAGATATCAAGTAAAGCTGGGAAGGGGGCATGCTCGGGAATAACGGATGAAAATGAATTATTAGAAATAACAGCAGAACTACTCCAGGTTTCCATGATATATATATATATATATATATATATATATAGTTGATGGCGTGCCACACGATCCCATTTCATGACATATATAGTGGTCGGCGTGCCACACGATCCCATATTATAGTATATAAGTGGACGGCGTGCCACACGATCCCATTTCATGACATATATAGTGGTTGGCGTGCCACACGATCCCATTTCATGACATATATAGTGGTTGGCGTGCCACACGATCCCATATTATAGTATATAAGTGGACGGCGTGCCACACGATCCCATATTATAGCTCAAAATGTCTGACTTTGTAAAGAAGGCCCCATTTGGGCAATTCGACAACATAACATTTTAACCCGGCAAGGGTACAGCTAACAGCCCAAATATCCCGGCAAGGGAGAATACGTAATAATAGTCTACACGTCCCGGCAAGGGAGTAATCACAACACAACCTCTTTTAAATCACTTCTTTCTCTACTATCACATTCTTGTTCGAGCCAACGCTCCAAAATATATCAATCACAATTCTTCCTCAACCGTTTACATTATATAAAATTTATCGATTAGACAAGGTAGTGGTGTCACATCATTCGAATTAAAAGCAATTA
>NW_017674964.1:5000-15394 GCF_001879085.1 Nicotiana attenuata
AATCTGGACTTGTTTGGCTTTGTGCCTAGACAGCTCGCATTTCGTAAAAATCAAAAAGACTAGGNGTGACATAGAAATGACACCGCTTTTGGAGGAAATTGGAGGGCTTGCGGGTTTAACTTGGGACAGTCCTGGGCTATTGGTACCAGAAAACCGTACGGGTAGGGGATTTTTGAATATGATGGGGTTGATGAAGAATGTCGACTTAGTGTGCTTGAAGGAATCTTACATACCTTTCGAATACCTATACGAGAGGTATGTCCATATCAAATCTTTCCGCACCTACCATGATGAGATCTCACTCACTTCTCTGGGTCATATCCAACGTAGGGTATTTGTGTTCATAGTGTGTTTCCTAGGCCTGATAGTGTTCCCAACGCAAAAGGGAAGAATTCACACTAGGCTGGCTATGGTTGCAAAGACTTTGATGGAAGGGATTAATGGACAGGCGTATACCATAGTCCCCATGATCGTAGCCGACATCTATAGGGCTCTGGAGCATTGTCAAACAGGGTTAAATCATTTCGAGGGTTGCAACTTATTGCTGCAGTTATGGTTGTTGGAACATTTCCAAAGGGGTCACTATCGCCAAGAATTTCCGCGGAGGGCTTGGACCGACCATATTGCTTTCCATCATCCCAAGCAGATGACTTATATTCCAGATAGATTTGCTCAGCCAGAAAGCGCCAAGGAATGGGCAGAGTTCTTCGACAATCTAACCGAGGAACAAGTGCAATGGATGGTTGAATGGTTCCCCACGGACAAGTTTATTATCAGATCCAGGGATGCTCCGCACTTGGTATTGATCAGGTCGAGAGGGATATACCCATATGTCCCTATGCGAGTTATGAGGCAAGCAGGCCGAAAGCAGGTTGTACCAAGGGTTGTCAAGATGAGTCACTTCAGGGCAGACTTTCAAGACAACGACGTCCCCTATAAGTGCCAGGCTCAGCACATGTGGCACTGCAAGATCATCGTGGAGAAGAACACCGTCGAGCCAGACAGGTATCACGTAGGGTACGGGCCTCTCTACCCAAGATGGTTGGAGGAAAATCTGAAAGGAATGGTAACGCCAGGGGCCGATCGAGGAAACAGAATCATAGATGAGGAAGCTGAAGCTCAGGTTAAGTATAACAGGCTACGCAAGAGGGTCCACGACTCTGAAAATGAACACCGGGAAATACATGAGAGAAATGTAAGGTTGATCGAGGAGTGGAAAGAGATGGCGGTCACTTCCAACAGGAAACTGGAATATCTGGAGCAAGGGATAGTGGAGCTGGAAGGTAAGGTCATCAAGAGAATTGAAAATTGCCAGAACGCTGAAGGACCTGAAGGAGGACACTTGGCCAGAGCCTACTTGCTGCTGGGGTTGAGCGAGCTGCGAGATCTCTATGAGGGAGTCCGAAAGATCGAATCTGGGGAAGGTCCTTCTGGGACCAAATAGGCTAGATTTATTTTTGCTTTTTCTTAAAATGTAATAAGGCCAAGTGCCAATAGTAACTCATTTTTATCATTATTTTAGTATCATTTTGGGATTCGTCTATTCTTACATTATGAACTGAAGCATTTATTGGCATTAAAAATTCTCCAAATCTACTTGTCGCTAGGCCTACCTCGGGCACAATGAGGCTCCCAAATTAGGACGCGAATTTATATTTCCGCAATATGTGTTTAAATACTGCAAACATTTCAGGATCATCACTAACTTGTCACCTTTTGTTTTGCTAATTTTTTTTATTATTCCCATCCCCTTAGTTTGTTTCGATCATACTGGCCTCATCAGCATATCACACCAGATCCAGAGGCCCTCCACCTCCTCCTCCTCCAAGCAACACAAAAAGCAGAGGGAAAGCAAAGATGGACGATTTAAGTGGAATCCGAAAGGAAAACGTTGAGAATGCAGAGACTTCCGACGGCCGCAATACTCCGTCCCCGAATCACCTGGTCCTAAGACTAGAACAAAGGATATCAGAACTGCAAGGAGAACTTGAGCAGGTCCGCGATTTGGCAAATTTGTCACTAACCCTCAATGTCCTTGATATCCACCAACAGAACGCAAAGAGCCCAACACCTCCTCAAAACACACAAAACCAACAGCCACAAAATCCTAGCACACCAAAACAATACACAACTCCACCCCAAAACATCAATCCACTGCTAGCACCAATCCCACCACAACAACATCACCAACCAATTCAGTACCCGCCAACCACCACTTACCACACTCCCCAAAATACACCACCACTTGTTCCCGATCCACAAAACTCCACCAATGACCACCACTATAACCAAGTTCCTGGCACCCATCAGAGTAACCCCATATACGTGGAAACTATACCACATTCTACCCAACCAATTTCCTATACACCGGAACCCACCGAAAAGGACCGCTCATTAAGAACATGGCTGAAGAGATTAAAAATTTAACAAGCCGAGTTCAAGGTGTTGAAGGCGATGGAGGAATAGAAGGTTTGAATTATGAAGATCTATGCATACAGCCCGATGTGGAATTGCCGGAGGGGTACAAACCTCCCAAGTTCGAAATGTTCGATGGCACAAGTGATCCTAGGGTTCACCTAAGAACCTACTGTGACAAGCTTGTCGGGGTTGGAAAAGATGAAAAAATCTGAATGAAGCTCTTTATGAGGAGCCTTACTAGGGACGCGTTGTCTTGGTATATCAGCCAAAATACCAAGAAGTGGTCCAGTTGGGTAAGCGTGGCGTCAGATTTCATGGACCGGTTCAGGTTCAACACAGAGAATGCACCGGATGTCTTCTATATTCAGAATCTCAAGAAGAAACCTACTGAGAGTTTCTATAAATATGCCACTCGTTGGAGGTCGGAAGCCGCCAAGGTCAGGCCCACTTTGGATGAAGAACAGATGAATAAATTCTTCGTCAGGGCACATGATCCGCAATATTATGAGAGGTTGATGGTTATCGAAAATCACAAATTCTCTAATATCATCAAGCTCGGGGAAAGAATCGAGAAAGGAATCAAGAGTGGGATGGTAACAAATTTCGAGGCACTGTAAGCCATGAATAAGGCACTCCAATCAGGCGGTATATCGAAGAAGAGAGATGTTGGGGCAGTAATGGTGGCCCAGGGCCCAAAAACTCCACTCATATACCAAACACCTCCACCCACATACCAAACACCTCCACCTACATACCAAGCATCACCACCTACATATCAACCTTCATCATCCAGATATTCTCAACCAGCCACTGTCCATCACACTTATAATTCCCAACCATCCCACTTCCAATCACCACCAACTCGCCAAAATTATCCAAGACCAAGACCCAACTTCGACCGCAAGCCACCCAGACAATACACCGCCATTGCTGAGCCTATCGACCAATTGTATGAAAGGTTAAAGGCCGCAGGTTATGTCACTCCTATTCCCGCTATGGCACTAGAAAATCCATCCCAATGCGTCAATCCGAACAAAACCTATGCATACCTCTCCGGTATGAAAGGGCACACCACTGGTGAGTACCGAACATTGAAGGATAAGATCCAGACACTCATTGACTACAAGGTCATACAAGCAAAGGAAGCCGCACCTAATGTCCGCAACAATCCCCTCCCTGATCATAGAGGTGACGGTGTACATGTTATAGAAACAAATGAAGAATGGGACCCTAAGGGGTCAATAGGGCTCATTTGAGAAGGCGATGACTTCAAGGTTGCAGTCACACTTACTCCTATCGTGGTTCAGACTCAGGCACCTATTGATGTTGAGGTAACTGCATCAGTTCCATTTGAGGTAGAAGTAGCTCCGCCCGCAGCCACCTCCGCTCCATTTGAAGTAGAAGTGGTCACACATTTTACCGTGATGCTGTTAACCACACCCCCATTCAACTCAAAAGCAGTACCCTGGGATTATGTCGCTGAGGCTCGGCGGAAAGGGAAGGCCAAGGTAGAGGAATCCGACGCTGCACAAGGGATAACTAGGACCGGAAGAGTCTATACCCCTGAACACCTAGGAGGTTCAAGTAAGGAGGCCACTGCTAGGCAACCTATCATTGAGACTGGGTCAGATGACCTGTGGAGGAAAGTACAGGCGAAAGAGTATTCTGTTGTTGACCATCTGAACAAAGTCCCTGCACAGATATCTATCCTGTCACTACTAAGAATTCAGAGGCACACAAGAACGCCTTGATGAAAGTACTGAGCGAGGCTTATGTACCCAATAATATCACTGGCGGAGAAATGGCCAACATGGTCGGTTAGGTGCTGGAGAGCCATAAGATTATCTTCCACGAAGATGAGCTACCGCCCGAAGGTTTGAATCACAATCGAGCATTGCATATCACAGTACAATATGAAGACAAGTTCATTGCCAAGGTTTTGGTTGATGGAGGTTCGAGCCTAAATATTTGTCCACTGGATACTCTGAAAAGGTTGGACAAAGGTTTCCATGAAATACGGACCGGAAGCATGAATGTGAAGGCTTTCGATGGGTCCTAGAGGGCCACGATCGGGGAAATCAACCTTTGCTTGCAGATGGGACCAACTTGGTTTGACGTTGAATTCCAAGTGCTTGACATACCAGCCTCATATAATCTTTTGCTGGGCCGCCCATGGATCCATGCTGCTGGAGCCGTGCCCTCCACACTACACCAAGCCATAAATATCGAATGGAACCGTCAAGAGGTAATCATTCACGGAGATGGAAGTAACCCCATCTACACTAGTCAGACCATCCCGGCCATTGGACATAGAAGAAGGCTAGGAGGGGAAACCTACCATCACATCGAACGGGTCGATGCTGTCGAAAAAGACAAGTGGTGGAGTAAGAAGATAGAAAGCATATTAGCATGGTCTGGATATGAACTCGGTAAAGGATTGGGAAAGAACCTCCAGGGTATCACCAAGCCGATACGGCTGAAAAATCATGGTACCACCTTTGGGCTCGGATACCAGTATACATGGCAAGAGTACAATGATTGGTCGCCTCCATGGCGTGGATCGTATTTTACCTCTTGAGCAACCAGTGCCCCGTCTTGAACAAGCTTTCCACCAGGCCGACACAATATGGGGAACTGCAGAAAAAGAAGCACTAGCTGGGCTGAAGGATTTGTTCTTGAAAGATGAGGATATGGACTGCAGTGCCATAATTGAGGAGGAGGAGGAAGAAGAAGGCCTCACCATTTAGACTGCAAAGGGAGCTGTTCTCAGAAACTGGACCGCCACACCATCCCGAGCCCGCCGAGTCCCTGGGTAGCTTGGCAGAATTTATAGCCGTTTTAGGCATTTAAAATTTCCAGCAATTTTGTTTTACGATTCCTTTGTTTCAAAATAAATGCTCGATTCATCGAGCGAAGCTTTGTTTGAACAATTTTTCTTAGTTTTAATCAAATGCATTTGTCCTTTATCATTATTCATTACTATTTTTACACTTTTCCCTTCTACAGTGTTATTATTACTTTTCCTGATGAACCGGTGACTGTGACATGTAATGAGGCAACGCAACATGAGAATAGTGACTCAGAGGAAGAAGATGAGATACCCAAGGAAATTGTTAGAGAAGTTGAGAACTTTGAGAACAAGCCTAAGTCCAATCTGGATGAGATCGAAGCAGTAAATTTGGGAGACGCCGAGACCATCAAAGAGACCCGCATTAGCATTCACTTGTCGCCAACAGAGAAGAAAGGATACATCCATTTTCTAAAGGAATACGAGGGCATTTTCGCATGGTCTTACGATGATATGACCGGTTTGAGCACATCTATAGTGGCTCACAAGTTGCCTACCAATCCCATGTGTCCGCCAGTCAAGTAGAAACTCAGAAAATTCAAACCAGACATGAGTTTGAAAATCAAGGAGGAAGTTACAAAGCAGATCAAAGCCAAAGTTCTCAGAGTGGTTGAGTACCCAACCTGGTTAGCTAACATTGTGCCAATTCCGAAGAAAGACGGGAAGGTCCGAGTATGTGTTGATTATCAGGATTTGAACAGAGCAAGTCCCAAAGACGACTTCCCGCTGCCAAATATACACATCTTGATCGATAACTGCGCCAAGCATGAACTCCAATACTTCATAGATTGCTTCGCGGGTTATCACCAAATCTGGATGGATGAAGAAGATGCCGAGAAGACAACTTTTATTACGCCTTGGGGTGTATACCGTTACAAGATGATGCCACTCGGTCTGAAGAATACTGGGGCTACTTACATGAGAGCCATGACAACCATCTTCCATGATATGATACACAAGGAAATAGAGGTATATGTGGACGACGTCATTATCAAATCCAAGAGGGCCGCAGATCACATAGCAGACTTGAGGAAATTCTTCGACAGGCTCAGGAGGTACAATTGGAAGTTGAACCCCGCAAAGTGTGCATTCGGGATTCCTGCAAGAAAGTTATTGGGATTCATTGTCAGTCACCGAGGAATCGAGCTAGATCCGACTAATGTCAAAGCTATTCAGGAGTTGCCACCACCTAAAAGCAAAAAGGACATGATGAGTTTCCCGGGACGGCTCAATTACATCAATCGGTTCATAGCGCAGTCCACAGTAATATATGAGCCCATCTTCAAGATGCAGAGGAAGGATGCCGAGACTAGTTGGACCGAGGATTGTCAGAAAGCTTTCGACAAGATCAAGGAATACCTATCCACACCGCCAGTTCTAGTCCCGCCTGAACCAGGACGACCTTTGCTACTTTATCTATCCGTGTTAGATGGAGCCTTCGGATGTGTTTTAGGACAACATGATGAGACAGGAAGAGGAGCAAGCCATATACTACCTGAGTAAGAAATTCACACCTTACGAAGCACGGTATTCTCTGCTTGAACGCACTTGCTGTGCTTTGACCTGGACATCCCAGAAATTGAGGCATTATTTCTGTGCCTACACTACATACCTCATATCCAGGATGGATCCCTTGAAGTACATATTTCAGAAGCCCATGCCTACTGGGAAGTTGGCTAAATGGCAGATACTACTGCGTGAGTTCGATATCGTCTATGTAACTCAAAAGGCAGTCAAGGGACAAGCGTTGGCAGATCACCTCGCAGAAAATCTGGTTGGAGGAGAATACGAACCCTTGAAAATGCATTTTCCTGATGAAGAAGTATCATTCGTAGGAGAAGACATTATCGAAGCACAAGACGGGTGGAGGATGTTCTTTGACGGAGCCGCAAATTTTAAAGGAGTAGGTATTGGAGCAGTTTTGGTGTCAGAAATGGGTCAACATTATCCCGTATCTGCTAAACTCAGATTTCACTGCACCAACAACATGGCGGAATATGAAGCCTGCATACTAGGGCTCAACATGGCAGTCGACATGAACATTCAAGAGTTGTTGGTGATCGATTATTCAGATTTGCTCGTGCTCTAGGTACAAGGAGAGTGGGCCACCGAGAATTCCAAGATATTGCCATATCTGCACCATGTGCAAGAATTGAAAAGGAGGTTCACAAAGATAGAATTCCGATACGTGCCCAGAATTCAGAATGAGTTTGCCGATGCATTAGCCACTTTACCATCCATGATAGAACATCCAGATAAGAACTACATTGATCCCATTACGGTGAGGATCCATAATTAGCCAGCTTACTGTGCTCATGTCGAGGAAGAAGCCGATGGAAAGCCTTGGTTCCATGACATCAGAGAATACTTATCAAAGGGAAAATACCCGCAGTATGCAAATCACATTTAGAAACGCACACTCCGGAGATTGTCAAATCACTTCTTCCACAGCGGAGGGAACTTGTACAGAAGAACTCCTGATTTGGGGTTACTAAGGTGTGTCGATGCGAAGGAAGCTTCTAAGCTACTTGAGGATGTGCATGCTGGGACTTGCGGTCCATACATGAATGGTTTTGTTCTGGCCAAGAAAATACTCAGGGCAGGTTACTTTTGGATGACCATGGAGACGGATTGTGTTCAGTATGTCCGCAAATGCTTTCAATGTCAAGTGCATGCCGATATGATAAAAGTGCCGCCAAACGAGCTCAATGCAACAAGCTCACCTTGGCCATTCGCCGCCTGGGGAATGGATGTTATCGATCCGATTGAGCCCACTGCTTCGAACGGACACCGGTTTATTCTGGTAGCCATCGATTACTTCATAAAATGGGTAGAAGCTGCGTCTTACAAAGCGGTAACCAAGAAAGTCATCGCAGATTTTGTCAAGGATCGTATTGTCTGCCGATTCGGAGTTCCTGAGTCCATTATTACTGACAATGCGGCCAACCTCAACAGTGATCTGATGAAAGCTATATGTGAAACTTTCAAAATCAAGCACAAGAATTCCACCGCCTACAGACCTCAGATGAATGGAGCCGTAGAAGCCGCCAACAAAAACATCAAGAAGATACTAAGGAAAATGGTAGAGAACCACAAACAGTGGCACGAGAAGTTACCATTCGCCTTATTGGGATACCGTACCATAGTCCGCACATCAACTGGGGCAACTCCCTACATGTTGGTTTATGGTACCGAAGCTATCATCCCAGCCGAGGTGGAGAGTCCTTCTTTAAGAATCATACAGGAAGCTGAACTCAGCGATGCAGAATGGATTAGAAGTAGCTATGAACAATTGGCCCTTATCGATGGAAAGAGGATGAATACAGTATGTCACGGCCAACTTTATCAGAACAGAATGTCCAGAGCTTTCAACAAAAGAGTCAAACCAAGGCAGTTCGCACCAGGACAACTGGTATTGAAGAAAATCTTCCCACATCAAGATGAAGCCAAAGTGAAATTCTCTCCCAACTGGCAAGGTCCGTACATGGTTCGTAGGGTGCTGACAGGAGGAGCACTCATACTTGCTGAAATGGATGGAGAAATCTGGCCAAAACCGATCAATTCAGACACAGTCAAGAGATACTATGCTTAGATACTTTGCATTTCCTCATTTGATGTAACTGAACTATGCTTGACCTGATTCCCGTTTAAGAGGGGATACGTAGGCAGCCTATGGGTTCGGTCATATCATAATAAAATTCTCATTCCCCCCCCCCCACCCAAGATCAACTGGGGCAGAATTTTGAGGAGGACCCTCAAAATTCCGGAGCAAGTCCAGCCAGCGCCAACACATGTCAGACAGTCAGAAGTCGGTTAAGAAACTGGGGCAGAATTTTGAGAAGGATTCTCAAAATTCCGAAAGGGGTTCAGCAAGGCCTATTGTCTGCAAACGGTCCTACCAAACTGGGGCAGAATTTTGAGGAGGACCCTCAAAATTCCCACATAAGAGAGCTGCTATGCCTTTGAAATGTGTCACAGTCGCTAGTTCATCAAAATTACTTGATATATCTTCCAAAATGATTCTATTTTTTTTATCAATATATGCATATCTTTCGAAAAATCTATTTTCATTACAGTCAAGTATCACCCAGGGAAACTCGAAAGGCTTTCAGAACGAAGCAAAGCAAAGCCAGCCAACAGAAGCACGAACCAACCTTCCCCCACAAAACTTACAATTTTTCTGTGAACGCAGGCACATCTGATGTAACGGTAACATCCACGTAGCAAGATCGCTATCAATCACCGAATACATCTCCAGCTAAGACATATGCTACCTTTATGTGTTTCTTGCTCTTTGCATGGGACTAATCCCTGTCCCGCATATTTGCATGAGTCTAATCCTTGACTCCATCCTGCATGAGGCTAATCCTTGCCTCCCCATTTGCATGAGGCTAATCCCTGCCTCCATATTTGCATGAGGCTAATCCTTGCCTCCCCATTTGCATGAGTCTAATCCTTGACTCCATCCTGCATGAGGCTAAACCTTGCCTCCTATTTGCATGAGTCTAATCCTTGACTCCCTACTTGCATGAGGCTAATCCCTGCCTCCATATTTGCATGAGGCTGATCCTTGCCTCCCCATTTGCATGAGTCTAATCCTTGACTCCATCCTGCATGAGGCTAATCCTTGCCTCCTATTTGCATGAGTCTAATCCTTGACTCCATCCTGCATAAGGCTAATTCTTGCCTCTTATTTGCATGAGTCTAATCCTTGACTCCCTACTTGCATGAGGCTAATCCCTGCCTCCATATTTGCATGAGGCTGATCCTTGCCTCCCCATTTGCATGAGTCTAATCCTTTACTCCATATTTGCATGAGGCTAATCCTTGCCTCCATATTTGCATGAGGCTAATCCTTGCCTTCCCGATTTGCATGAGGCTAATCCTTGCCTCCCTCGTTTGCATGAGTCTAATCCTTGACTCCCTATTTGCATGAGGCTAATCCCTGCCTCCATATTCGCATGAGGCTAATCCTTGACTCCCCGTCTGCATGGAACCAAACAATGTCCCTCCTTGCATAAGTATTGCTCTGCTTTTAGTACTGTCCGTTTGCTTGCGATCGGGCTGAACTCTGCCCTCTATTTCACAAGACTAAGCCTTGTCTTTTTAACATCATACTATTGCATAT
>NW_017674964.1:16795-31209 GCF_001879085.1 Nicotiana attenuata
CTAATCCCCTTCAATCACCGCCTTCTTCTCCGGCCATCTCCGGCCATCTCCGGCAACCACCTTTCAACCCCAAGCCTCCAATGGTTCCTCCATCGCCTTGCTCATCATCTCTGAGGCCTTCAAGGGCCCTGGGCCATGCCGATTTGGATCTAGGGTTTCTGTTTCTGTTGTTCATGGCTTCTCCGGTGTGATTTTGGACAAAATCACACCATATTTGTTACGATCTTTGAAGTTTATAGCAGGTTCTTCCGTTTCTATCTGGGTTTCCTTTGAAACCCTAACTTTGTTTGAATCTCTTAGATCTGTGCTATTTTTAACGATTTAAGTCTGTTCCTTTCTATGTTTTACACTATTCTCAAACTTCTTTTGAAAATCATCAACTTTAAGCCGTTTTTACTTTCTTTAAAGTTAGGGTTTCTCAGAGTTCTTCTGCACTCGTTCAAACTGATTTTTTCTTTATGTTTAAACCTTTTCCTTGCATATCTTGACTGATTCTATGTTCTTACTGCTTTTTCAACTCACCTCTGTTAAAAGCCCTAATTTCTTTTTAGATCTTCTTTGTCTTGGTTTTGTGTGTTAGCCTGACTACTTTATTCTTGTTAAGCTTCTGTGATTACCATGCTTCGAATGGGTTTTACTGAGTCTTTAACCTACCTATATCACCTCTATGTGATTGTATTCATTTTGAGTGTTCATCTCTTGCCTCTTTCTGTCGATATTGCTGGCCTTGCCTGTTTGCTACGTCTGTTTGATCTTCTCTATTTATATGTTGAAGTACAGAATCATGACTCCCTCTTGATTGATTCTGATTTCCTTAGTTGATGGTTTAATTGAAAGATTTTCTCTTAAAACCCTAAAATTCTACTCGTTTGTTTAAATTGACTGATTCCATTACCTTATTTGCTGTAGTACTTAATTTTTACTGAATCATTCCTTAACCAGAGTTTTTCTGAACTTAGTCTTAATTGGCTACCCTATGCTTACTGAGTTTTGATTCTTTTCTTATTAGTCCTGTATTGATTTTCTTCTTCTTGCCTTATACGCTACTGGTTCTTACCGTTTGAATTAGTTCCCTTAACTAAGGGAGTACTTGCCTTGATTTTCTGATTGACTGATTCTGAGTTCCTCAATTATTATGTTACTATGATTTTTACCTTATTTACTACCTATTTTCAAACTATAAATACTCTAGTCTTTCACTAACACAGACACGAACACTTGGTTCAAAAAATCTCTCATACTTTAAAAATCGCTGCTCTCTCTCTCTTGTGTTATTTGCTATTGCTAGCCGGCTGCAAGCCAAGGCTAACCATTTCTGCTCTCTTGTTCTTTTCATTCTGCTTACTCTCCTCTTCACTGGTATGTCCTAGTTTCGATTCAAGTTCCAACAACATGATTCTCTTATTGTTTCAGTTCTTCTTGTTTCTGGTTTGCTTCTATTTGTGGTTCTGTTGTGAAACTTGTAGTTAAGAACATATTACTAGGATGTTATCATGTCTTCCCCCTTCCCTTTAGATTAGTATATTCCCTTTATGTGTATTTCTGAGCACGTCTTACCAGTTGTCTCTTACTTGTTGTATATTTACCATATTATATCCCATAGATCCCAAATCCCTATCACCCCTCTATGCGGTTGTGTTCTTCATGCTTGGTTTAGTGACTATGTCAGTGTCAGCTGTTTCTGAGCATGCCTGAACCAGTCCTAGACCTTGATGGATTCTGTGTTTGCAACCAATTGTTCTATATGTCCCAAATCCCTCGACCCCTGTGTGTGACTCTTGAATTTACTTGGTTCTGTAAACTAGCTGTGTTTGGACTCTGTTAACTACTCCAATTTTTTTTACACAATCTCTATCGAATTGTTTTCAAGAAAGGCTTTTGCTAATCACAGTTTCTTACTAAAACCTTTTCAACTTGTGTCCATCACTTCTCACTCTACTCCTAGTCAATAAGTTCTGCCCCCTCTAGTATGTGTACTGCCTTGGGATCCTCTTGAGAACCCTATGAACTCTGGCATACCGAGGCTGGCCTTTCCACATTGCACTTGTTCAATTCTTGGTTGCTATGTCTAGGTGTAAGCACTGCCCGGGATCCTTGAGATCCTTAGGGAACTTTGATGTACCTAGACTATGATTTTGTCTATGGAACTGAGGCATATGAGACCATTGGAGGCTTTGGGAAATCTGGGCCTAGTCGGAGGCTCCCTATAGAATATCTTCTTGATTTTTTATTTACCTATGTAATTCATTCATTGGTCTGTAATAACTTGTAAACAGATATCGGGGTATTTAGTGTAAAAATGGTGGGTAGATACATGTTTTATGGGGTAATTCGGGTAGAAATCATGCTCATAGGACTTTACTTTTAAATCTGTTTGCTCTACTAAGTAGAAATCATGCTCCTAGGACTTCATGTTTAAATCTGATTGTTTTCCAATAGAAATCATGCTCCTAGGCCTTCATGCTTAAATTCGATTGCCTCACCAAGTAGAAATCATGTTTATAAGGTTCTACATTCTGTCATGTTTAGAAACCATGCCTATAGGTTCTAAATAATCATGCCTTCAATCAGATTAACTAATAGATGCCATGCCTATAGAAATTAATCCAAATTATGTTATGGCAAGTGTTTATGTCTGCATGTCTTAAAATCAGATTAACAAACGTAGACATCATGCCTATAGGGAATTCTACTCGCAATTCTGTCTGTCTGTCTGATTTAGTCTAAATAAATCAACTTAGTCCACGCCTAATTCATTTCTGAATTGATTTTATTAAGTATTTCATATTTCTTGAAACAAGTTCTTTTAAACTGCCTCAATCTCATTCGATATCATGCCTATAGATATTAATGAAGTCCGTTTCAAAACCTGCTTTGTTTCTATACAAATGTGTTAGTCAGCACTCCACGTATAGGCGAGCCTCCAGGGCATTTTTCAAAATTGCATTCTCTGAAACTGTCTCTATTGCTTAACGTTTTTCTGATCCTAAAAGGCTTTAAAAGAAATCCTTAGGCAACTTCTAGGGTATAATTTCTGAACCTAAAAAAGGGTTTGTTTGTTTCTGCATATTCACTTAGATATCCCGCTTTAGGATGTTGTCTAATACAAGACCTTAACTGTGCTTGAGTCGTGCTGCTTATGTGTTTGATTGAGGAGGAAACTCTGAGCCTTTTAAATTGCTCCCATTATGTGTGAATGTCCTATATGCTTTTTGACTGTCACCTTAGAGTTTTTGCCTTTTAATACTTTAGGGGTATGTCTAGAACCACCTATAGGCAGAGGTCCTAGCTCCCTCCAGGACCATTAAGAAGGGACGGGTAGCAGCACGCGACAGGAATCGTTGGCCAAACACTCGCTTTGCATGACCAATAAGGGGATGGGAAGGGTAGATATGGATATGATGACCGGTGCGCTGATGCCACGCGTAGCCCCTTTCCAAGGAGTGATTACCGGACATTGTACTGATGTGATCCTATAGGATAACCAACCTAGGACCCCTATTTACAAAAACCTTTCTTTAAAACTTTGTTTTACAACTTGTTCAGAACTTTATCTTACTACTTGAGTTACTCTAACGTGCTTTACTTGCGACCTATTTGATTCAACTATTTACTTGTAATGGACTGATTTGTGAATGTAAGTTCGACCGGGACCCACAGTTGTGGACCAAGAGGGGTGCCTAACACCTTCCCCTCGAGGTTATTTCGAGCCCTTACCTAACCTCTGGTAATGCAAACCAACCCAAGAGTTAATCGCTCTAGGTGCCCTGACGCACCATAATCCGTTAGGTGGCGACTCTTCAAATGCCCAATTCCCAAAAGGAAATGAGTAATTACACCCCGTGAATGTCGAAACCCAGACCTCTCTCCCCGTCGAAAGAGGAAGGGGAAAAAGGGGGCACGACAATCACCGCCCCAGCGAACTTTCACCGCTGACCGCGGAATTCCGCCGCTGACCGCGCTTTTGGTGGCTGCAGTGACAGGATTCAGTATTTTGGCCATAAATTTCTCTACAAATGTCCAAATTATAATTACTTTACCTTTCTGGAAACTAGACACGAGGGGCTACAACTTTTGTTTTCGCATTATCTCAAAATTCCTCGTAGATCAAAAGATATAGGCTTCCGAAGTCGTACCAGGAAATCTGCAGATCTTTCCTGGAGCGCCTCAACGCCCAAAGTTTCGCCCTCAGCGCCCCAAATTCTGCCCTCAGCGGAATTATTCCGCCCTCAGCGAAAATTCGTTCGCCCTCAGCAAAATTAAGCACCAGAACCATGCCTGAATTCCGGTTGTTGATACCTTATTTTTCCCAAAAATACTTTTTGAATTGCATATATACCTTCAAAATCATGTAGCAATAGCAATTGGTATTTTCCATAATTTTCCTATATTTTATTAATTTACCCAGCATTTTATTTCCAATAGATAATTATAGAATTGCAACACAAGCGATTTCAAAAGCATTTCTTGATTTATTTATTATTTATGGTCCTATTTAAACCAAATTATTTCATAATCAGCCAAATTGGCATCGTTTGGCTACAATTGCAATAACTTTGCAATTATAGCCCAAGCATATGATTTTATACTATTTTTTACCAGAAATTAATCATTTGTATTTTAAAATATTAAATAATCATTTTTAATTATTTTCTATGCATGAAATTCATTTTATATAATTATTAGCTATTTTGTAAATTATTTTAATTAATTTGAATTGGGTATTTAACAAATAGCCTAATTTCATTTCAATTCTAGCCTAAATTAAACCAAACCCAAACCTGATTAAATCAGCCCAATACCCCTAAGGCCCAATCCACTATCCTACCCGACCCAATCCCTGTTTAATCTGGATTGATCAACGGACCAGATCCGTCCTTACCTTAATTAACCTAATAGACTACCCCCAAACCCTCATTTCCCTCTCATTCTCTCTGCCGTTACATCTCTCATTCTCTCAAGCTCTCTCTGCTAAAACCTAAGCTTGTACTCGCCGGTCGTTGGCTCACCGGTATCAATGGTGGTTCTACCACCACCCCTAGCCTCCATGGCTCTCCCCCATGTCGGATTATTGCTACCCTAAGGCTCTCAAAGGACCGATGGCCGTTCAACTCACACCTAGGGTTTGTGCTCACCGTTCTCGGGCCACCCTTGGCCCATCTCAGTAAGATTTTTCTATTTTCCGGTTAGATCCATGGCCTTTAAGCCGTAATCTCTCTATCTCTGGGGTATCTCTCTCTGAAACCCTAACTCATCTCCTGACTCTTCAGATCTGCCATAGATCTGAGTGTATTTTGAGTTATTTTTGCTGTTTTCTTAAGAATCTCTCTAGTTTTTCAAAAGGCATCTTCTAACTAGGGTTTCTTAACCCCTTTTCAAAATGACTTTTCCTCTGATTTTCAGCATTATTCTATGATTTTTACTATGTTTATACAATTTATTTAAGTTTTTCCTTTTATCTGATTCATTATGTTGAAAACCCTAAATTTCCTAGTTCTAATCCTAGGTTTCTGAGTTTGTTTGTGATAAATATGTTCAACTAATCTGTATGTTTCTCATGAACAGTCTGTGATTCTATGATTTTTACCCTATGTTTGCTTGTCAGGTTTTTTGACTTCGACTATTCATGCCTATTATGTGTTTACTCCCAGAAAATTTGTGGTTATTTCCTCTCATCAGTACCATCTCTTACTTTGAATCCCGGGTTTATGTTATTCTTTACCCTATTCTTGTATGTGTTATGTTTTCTTCGTTCAGTTGCGATACTTTCCTTTGGTCAGTATTACCTTCTAAGGGAATCCCTGATTCCCTGTGATTGGTACACTCTGTTCCCTACTGATTTCAACCTCTAAATATTTTGTTGGCCTATTTTGTGGTTGATTGCTGTCAAATTGATTCTTAGACATTTTCCTTAATTAGAATTTGTTGAACCTAGCCTCTATTACATGCTTTGTAATATTCTTATTTCCTTATGTGTCATGATCAATATTACATGATTTCATTCCTTATTTATCACTACTTGATACCGTTTGAATTTTTAAACTCCTTAATTAAAGGAAGTACCTATACTGATTTGATACTAATTGATACCTAGTTCCATAATTATTGCTGAGCTTTGATTCTTTCCTTAGTTTCTACCTGTTTTTTCATTAACACAAGACACGAACACATTGGTTCAAAAACTCTCTCACACAAAAAACACTCTTCTGCTCTCTTCTCTTCGGTTACTTGCTATTGTTCTAAGTCAGCCGGCTGCAAGCCAAGGCTGATTACTCTACTCTCTTGCTCCTCACTTTATGTGTTTACTATCTTCTTTACTGGTATGTTCTGATTTCAATTCAAGTTTCAAAAACAATATGTTTCTTTTACTGCTTTAGTTCATCCTGTTTCAGTATGTTTTCACTTATGATTTTGTTGTTCAACTTGCAACTAATATGTTTACTTCATCACTTTATCAGCATGCTTCTGAATGTGTCCCCTGCCTTAGACTCATCATGTTTATGAAATGTTATCCCCCTCCTTGAATACACCAATATGGCCCTTCCTTACTTATGTTTCTCTGATTTCTGGCATGAACCTCTCTGTGCAAAGTAGTTGGCTATCCTTAAGTTATATGATTCTGTGTTAATTCTAAAGTTCCCTAACCCCTTAGCATATTGTTGATTCTATACTTAATTGCTCCTGCAACTATGTGTTTACCTATGTGACCTATGTGTCCCCAAATCCCACTACCCCTGTTTGTGGTTGTTGAACCCGCCTTGGCCCTATGTTTCTTGGTTATGTATGAACTTGTTTTGGGTGCTGTGTTTGGACTATTGCTTGTTACTCTACTCTCTTTTCAAAAAATGTCCTATTGAATAACTCCCCCTGTTGTTTTACAAAACTATTTCAAACAAGTCTCTTTTCAAACTGTTTTCCTGCTTAAATCTTTTCAAAACTATGTCGAGCACTCTCACTCTACTCTTAGACCACTAAGTTCTGCCCCTTTTGTGTGAGCCTTGCCTTGGGACCCTTGAGCTCCCTCTGAACTTTGACACATAAAATCTGTCCTTTCCACACTGCACTTACTCTGTCTTGGCTATGAAATCTGGGTGTGAGCACTGCCCGGGACCCCTTGAGGTCCTTAGGGAACTCTGACACACCCGGATATGAGAAAGGCTATGAAACAATCTTGGCATTTGAGGTTCTGGAAATCTGGGCCCGTTTTCAGGCTCTCTATAGTGTAACTTCTTATTTTCTTTTTCTACTTATGTAATTCATTTCAATATTGGTCTGTAATAATTTGTTGTAAATGAATATTGGGGTTGGCTAGTAAAAAGGGGAGGGTAGTTATATATGTTATCAACATCAATGGGTAGAAACCATGCCTGAGGTTTACATTTCCTATATGCGCATTAGAATCCATGTCTAAGACCAACACATTTAAAGCATGTCATGCATTAGATATCATGTTCTTAGGTTTACTGTTTCAGCATCTCATTTGACATTATTTTATCACTTAGAAATCCTGCTTTAGGCTAAATAATAGCATTAACATAAAACTGTTGCTCCTGCACATCCTGAAATCATGATGTAACTTTCTGGGCATTTAGAAATCATGCTTTAGGAATTCTGCATATCCTGAAATCATTCTGCATTTTTATATGTGCATGTTTACCCTGTTTTAGAATCTCGTTCACACTCGCTCAGTCACACCTAGTTAAACTACTGATGCATGAAAAGGACATAAAACAGTCTCACGTTTGATTATCCTGTTTAAGTAAAATTGGTCATAATCCCTGTATATCTTTGCAACATTTAGAACAGCATGCTTTAGGTAAAAATAACTTCTAAATTGTTTTAATAATTCTGGTAATTGTTGTGCATTATCCTACGCCTAGGCAAGCCTTAGGTAATCGACCTCTATAAAACTGCAAACTGTTCTTTGTGTTTACTGCTTAATGGTTAACAAGCTTAAAATCAGTAGGCAAGTCTGATTAGGACTTTCTCTCTGAGTTATGTAATAAATCTGACTCTGCTACCATGCTTAGGATCTGAATTTAGACCTTAATTGTGTATGAGTCATGCTGTTTGTGTGTACTATGTGTGGAGGTATATCTGAGCCTTTTATTTGTCTTCCATGCTCCCCTTTAATTGAAGTCCTATCTGTTTATTATGTGTCGCCTTAGTATTTTACTTTTAAACTTGAGGGTCTGCCTAGAACCCCTTTTTATAGGATAGGAGTCCTAAATTCCTCCAGGACTGATAGGAAGGGACAGGTAACAACATGCAATAGGGGTCGAGACCAACCCTCGCTTTAATTACCTTCATGGGGCGGGAAATGGTAGATATGGATATGATGACTGGTGCGTTAATACCACGTGTAGCCCCTCTTTGAGGAGTGTCATACCGGATATTGCATTGATGTGATCCATATTATAAACAAACCTAGGATACCCCTTTACATTCACAAATATGCTTAGATTGTAATTCTTTTCAAAATCTAGCTTTTCATTAACTATTTTTCAAACATCCGTGTACTTAAACTTAAATCCCCTATTATTTGAGCCATACTTGTTTATTTGCTAAATTGTACAAATTTACAAAAGCTGTTTGGCCGGGAACCACACTGGTGGATCCTGAGGGGTGCCTAACACCTTCCCCTTAGGATAATTTCAAGCCCTTACCCTGTCTCTAGTTACCAAACGTAGTTATCAATGAACCCTTTAGGTGCCCTAACTCACCTTAAATCGTTAGGTGGTGACTCTTCCAAATGCAAACCCCTTTTCCAAAAGGAACGAGTTGTCTCAACCAAAATGTCGTAAACCCGATTTCGCGAGAAAAAGGGGCGCGACAGTAGTTGTGATTTAATCACTCTCTATATATTCGGCTTCCGCAACATACTAAAAGTAGGTAGCTCCTAAAACAAAACTTGAATTACCAAAATATCCGTAAAAATCTAGATGGCCATTTTATCCTTCCTTTGTACTCTACTTCTATAATATTTTTGTACCAAAAAGTAAATTTACCCTTCAATAAATGATAATATGTGTACTAATCTATCATAAATTAGGAAAATGAAAAGACAATTATGTAAAAGACATTACAATGAACAGAGCAAATGATAAAGACGTACTGACATAGGTGGAGTCAGGATTTGAAACTAATGGATTCGGGATTCTATTCCTTTTAAGTTACTGGGTTCTAAATTAATAATTCTTACATATTCAATCAATTTTTAAAGGTAAATATAGAGTTTGGACCAAAACTACTGGGTTCAGCCGAACCCGCGTCCGAAGCTCTAGCTCCGCCCCTGTGTACTGATGCATCCTTTCATCTCCTCTTTTGTAAAGTTGTACCACGACAGTCTTTCCAATTCTTGCGATTACTTTCATCTTCTCTATTCTTCATCGCAAACTAAATCATTGTTTCGTATTGTTAAAACTTGATTATAGAGATCATCGAAACTTTTGCTAGAAGCCTTGTTTGAGTGCGTTCATTTATATTTTCCTTCCAATTTGTGTTTTTTGGTTAAAAGGGAAAATCTCTCTTTATCTTGATGAGTTAAAAAAAATTCTTCAACAAGTTTTGAAGAACCTGATATTAGGCTATATAGACGATATTTTTGTGGTTTCTTGTTGATGGGTTATGTGTACAATGTGTCAAGTAGTGGGTGCACAATATTGTAGAGATGTGTATGTTTGTGGGTGTTAGACTAATTGTTGTGGGGTGAATGGGAGAAGTGCAAATTGTTGATTTGGGGGATGAATTAAAGTATCCATGAGGGCTAATGTGTTAGGATAGTGTCTTGTTCACAAGGTGTTTGTGGAATTGCCCCAATGGAGTTTTAAGGGCTAATGTGACCATGGTTGTGGCGAAGTCTGAGTAACTACCCGTGGTTCACACAACTCATACCCTCACTGATAGGAGATTCTGTGTTGACAGGTACAAAGCAACCATCTAGGAAGAGACACACAATAGGGTCCTCCGCTAGTGGACCCGGCAGTTCTTCGCGAGCTCGGGGTCAACCTAGTGCAGAACAATTTGACCACACCAGGTTCGTCTCTAAGAAAGTGGAGGACCGATATAATGCCAAAGCGTCAAAGAAATTGTTACCGGAGGTGCATAAAGACCGAGCAGCTTTTCAAGCGGAATGCCTGAATATCTTTGCTGAGTTGAGGAGGTGCCAGTTGGACATCTTCTTTGAGGAACCGGAGGAGGCTAATGTACAGATGGTGAGGGAATTCTATGCTAACTGCCCGGAACATGAGAATGGGGTTTTTGCTGTACGCAATACCCGGGTAAATGCGTCCCTCGAGGCCATCCGCCGGGTGTACCGGCTACCAGTATTCACGGGGTACATGGATGCTTACATTGCTTATCATCGCCCAAAAGGTCAATTGGGCACCAATTCTTGATGTCATATGTGTGCCTGATAGGGAATTTATATGGATAAAGCGTCTGATAACATTGAACTCACAGTCTCTCAATTGGGAGGCTAAGTGTTGGCTTACCATTATCAACAGCCGCTTGCTACCCTCTAGCAACACGACTGATGTCAATGGGCCAGGGGCAACGGCTATCTACAGTTTTATGACCCACCAGAACTTTGATGTCGCCCGGCTCCTCCATGATGAGATGTTCATTCGCTCACCTGAGATACTCAAAGGTTTTTTACTTCCCTTCTCTGGTCACCAAGCTGTGCCGTGTTACTCGAGTCCCTGAAAACCTTAGAGCTGATGGGAAATACCATTGAAAGCCCCGTTCCGAGCAAGAAAAATCGGAATTGGAAGAGAGCCGGTGGTGATAGTTAAGGATGATGATGAAGCTGATGAGGAGGCTGAGGTTGTTGCTGTCCCACCACCTCCAAGAATGGATGACGCGGGCCCATCACAGCCCCACCGAAGTACCCGTCTGATAGCCCTGGAGCAGGAAATGGCTGGTCTCCGCACTTCGGTCACTAACCTGGGCACCCGAGTTGACACTCTGGCCACTCAACAGGCCAAGTCGGAGAAAAAGATTACGGGATGGCTTCGAGCGCTAGGACGAGCATGTCTCCTCGATCCTAGCACCGTCTCTGATCAGGATTGAGCTTCAGGGAAGTCCCCTTACCTTACTCTGCCTTCTATTTATTGACATGGGGACATGCCAAATTTTAAGTGTGGGGTGGGGGATGGCTGTTGTTGTTTAAAGATTGTATAACTGTGTATGATGTTGCTTTCTTTCTTTTTGATTTGGTATCGTAGGGTCATGTAGTTAACTTCGACTTGGCCCAAAGACGGACACCTTTCGACAGGTCTCTTGAGGGACATTAGTCGAACAACAAAAAAAAGAGAATATAAGGACTCTTCTTGATGACGGATATTTGAGGCAGTTTCTTGAGGGAAGTAAGTCTAGAGAAAAGACCAAAAAGATTTTTTTATTTTAGGTAGTGTAGTAACTCTCCCTTGGTTTTTCTTTGGGCCACGGTTCTTTTCCAAGGGTTTATCTTGAATCGGGTGTAGGTACTTTATTTTGTTTTTAGTTTTTAGTTAGTATTAATGGGCTACGAGCTGAAATAGAAAGAGAAACCCTTGGCGTTGATTCACCTGAACACAGTAGACACTAGAGTGTAACGCTTAGTCTCAGGGGTTGACTCTTGCTAAAGTGCCTTAAAGTTGTATGTTTGTAACTGACTTGAACACTCAAAAGAGAGTGTCTTGATAAACCAATCTGGAGTGAGTCATGTGCCATGTGTGTGTGAGTTGTACTGTATTCTATGCTTTACATTTGATACCTAGAACTTGCGCTGTGTGTCTGCAAAGCGAAATAGTAGCTTCATTCAGTCTTAGAAGTGATATAGGCAAATCTTTGTTAAGCCAGATATATAAAGTAAATCCACCTAAATGTAATACATCGTAGTTAACCCCGTTGAGCCTAGTAGAGTAGTAGAGTAGTACACTATGGTGCATCTCTGTGGCATATGAATGTTCTTTTTGAGAGTGAGCGAATTTTGTCTATCTGAGTTCCTAATTATTCTTAATAGTATTATTTGTGGAACTACTCTCTTGTGTGATATTAGGGCATGTGATTCACGAAAGAAAGGTAAATCTTGACTTCTGTATAGAGTGGTTTGAGTAAGTACGAATATTGCACGGCACGTGAAAGTCGACTTTTGAGGTAAAGGTTGTTCACTACTAGGTGCAACGTTAGTGATTTGTTCTTGGTGTGATTCGTTAAGGGAAAAGCTTAGGGAAGGAACTTTGATAGAGTGTGGTGGATTGCTCGAGGGCTAGCAATGATTTAAGTGTGGGGTGTTGATATTAGGCTATATAGACGATATTTACACCTTAAGTATACCATGCTTCATAATGTTTTTATAAGCGAAATGATAACAAAATGCTCTAATTGCTGTTCTTTTGCTTCGGAGGGACTAATCCAAGTTAGGAGGAACTATGGAGTATTTTGGAGTCAATAACGTGAAGAAAATATCAAATTAAGAAGCACCCGAGCAGAACGAAGCAAGAAGTGGACTGGGTTGGAATCCACCGCGACCGCGGTGGACCGCGGTTGGACGGCAGCAAGAAAAAATGCGAGGCAGAATGTTTTCCTCTCACCGATCGCGCCGCGGTCGCGGTGAACTTTGCTGTTGCCCAGAACTTTTAGTACCAAAGTGTAAATCGGGAAAAACATATTCCAAACCCTTAATAGCTAAAGAAGCTCGCCCAAGAAAGCATCAAGCTTGTTTTTAGACTACTTTGGAGGCAAGAACAAGTGTGAGAAGAGCAACCAAACATTAGAGTTTTTCTATCTTCTCTTTATTATTGCAATTACACATTATGAATAATTTAGTTGTTTTATCTTGTTTTGTTATGAGTAGCTAATTCCTTAGTCTAGGGTTTTGATGGAACCTATTGAAGGATGAACTTCTTGTTATGTTAATATAGTTTGCCTAGTTTAATCTATATTTGTTCACTACGTTCTTATTGTAGTTAATTGATAGGATCCTCAATTAGCTGTGCCTATTTAGTGTGCATAACTCGGGAGAGAGTGCATATTTAGGTATTTGTTGAACAACACCGCTCCCAAAGTATATGAGGGATCAATAACCGAGGGTTTAAAGGCAGGATTAAGGATAACGAAGCCTTGGGTGCAATTTAAAGTGAGTTGTAATAAACAAAGCCAGCTAGCGTAACTCGGGAGAGTGCGTCTAGTAAATTGTCGTGATTACTCGGGAGAGATTTACGGTAATAAGAGTGCTCATGATTGATAGAGACAATTAGGCAATTCTATGTGAAACATAACTGGAAGGGATTCCATCAATAGGGAAAATCATAACCTTAGATCCTTCTCTTAACTGTTTACACCTTAACCATAGTTAGTCTTTATTTGCTTAATTACCTTCATTCTTAGTTAGTAGAAACATCCTCACTTGTTATTCAGAATGTTTGGGAAGTTGATTACGTAGAATTTTGTAAGTCTAACGAGATTAATTGATAGGTTAATTCCTTGTGGGTTCGACTCTGGGCTAAATACTCAGATTATATTTGCAACGTCCGCTTAGTTCTTTTTATAAGGCATAGTTGGGCGAGATCAAATTTTGGCGTTGTTGCCGAGGAATTAACGGTGTAATCAATTACAATTGAAAGAAATACAAAAATTTGTAGTGTAGTCAATTTTCTCTATACCCAATCTATACATTGAAATTTTAACGTTTGTTGACTTGGTTGTACAGGTGCATGCCTAGAAACTCATCGAGAACTGGTGAAGTATTTGAAGCATTATCAGATCCCGAGAAAGTTTTCAAGGCCTTGAATCGAGCCAATCGGAAAAACAAACAGCAACACACAACTGAACAATTCGAACCAGACAAGGGTGATCACATAGTAGACCCAGCTGCGCCGGTAGAGCCAGTAGTACCAGTTGCGCTATATGACTAGGCACAACCCACTGCAGAGAACTTGGCCACAGCGATTTTAGTCCCGCAGATATAGGCTGAATCGTTTCAAATCATGAACAACATGCTACACTTGCTGCAAAACAAGGGACTATTTTCGGGGTCACAAGTCGATGATCCTCAATAGCACTTGAAGAATTTCCTGTCAATCTAAACTCAAAGGCAGCCCAACGTAACTCAGGAAGCAATCAAGTTGTTGTTGTTTCCATTCTTAGTGACAGGAGCTGCTCAGACTTGGCTAAACTCACTCCCCATAAACTCCATCAGAACTTGGGAGTAGTTAGTCAAGCAATTTGTGAACAAGTTTCATCCACCCAACAAGATTGCTCAACAAATTGATGAAATTTTTAGTTTCAAACAGAGACCAATGGAGACACTGCATGAAACATGGGAATGATTCAAAGGGATGTTGGTCATATGTCCTCGACATGGTATTGCAGACCTGATATTGGGGCAGCAGTTTTACATGGGTTTGTCAGATGGCGTGAAGGGTAATGTT
>NW_017674964.1:31685-39850 GCF_001879085.1 Nicotiana attenuata
CCTAATAATATCAACACCCCAGCGCCCCATCCCCTCACTTTCCCCATCTCCTCTCTCTCTCTAAACCCTAACTCCCCATCTCCTTTCTTCTTTTTCTTTTTCTTCTTCACTCCTCCCACAACCCAACCCACTTCCCCCAACCTCCATTCCTCTCACTCTCTACTCATCCCAGGTATGGCATGCTTCTCCATCTCTTCTATTGTAGTTTTGTTTTAATATTTATGCTAGTCCATGTTTTAATTGTGTAGCATTTCTAGTAGATTTTTGTTCTTTTGCTTTTCATTTTTGTGGTTTCTTGTTGATGGGTTATGTGCACAATGTGTCAAGTAGTGGGTGCACAATGTTGTAGAGATGTGTATGTTTGTGGGTGTTAGACTAATTGTTGTGGGGGGAATGGGAGAAGTGCAAATTGTTGATTTGGGGGATGAATTGAAGTATCCATGAGGGCTAATGTGTTAGGATAGTGTCTTGTTCACAAGGTGTTTGTGGAATTGCCCCAATGGAATTTTAAGGGCTAATGTGACCATGGTTGTGGCGAAGTCTGAGTAAACACCCGTGGTTCACACAACTCATACCCTCACTGATAGGAGATTCTGTGTTGACAGGTACAATGCAACCATCTAGGAAGAGACGCACAACAGGGTCCTCCGCTAATGGACCCGGCAGTTCTTCGCGAGCTCGGGGTCAACCTAGTGCGGAACAATTTGACCACACCAGGTTTGTCTCTAAGAAAGTGGAGGACCAATATAATGCCAAAGCGTCAAAGAAATTGTTACCGGAGGTGCATATTGACCGGGCAGCTTTGCAAGCGGAATGCCCGAATATCTTTGCTGAGTTGAGGAGGTGCCAGCTGGACATCTTCTTTGAGGAACCGGAGGAGGCTAATGTACAGATGGTGAGGGAATTCTATGCTAACTGCCCGGAACATGAGAATGGGGTTGTTGTTGTACGCAATACCCGAGTAATTGCGTCCCTCGAGGCCATCCGCCGGGTGTACCGACTACCAGTATTCACGGGGTACATGGATGCTTACATTGCTTATCATCGCCCAAGGGTCAATTGGGCACCAATTCTTGATGTCATATGTGTGCCTGATAGGGAGTTTATATGGATAAAGCATCTGATAACATTGAACTCACAGTCTCTCAATTGGGAGGCTAAGTGTTGGCTTACCATTATCAACAGCCGCTTGCTACCCTCTAGCAACACGACTGATGTCAATGGGCCACGGGCAGCGGCTATCTACAGTTTTATGACCCACCAGAACTTTGATGTCGCCCGGCTCCTCCATGATGAGATGTTCATTCGCTCACCTGAGATACTCAAAGGTTTTTACTTCCCTTCTCTGGTCACCAAGCTGTGCCGTGTTGCTCGAGTCCCTGAAAACCTTAGAGTTGATGGGAAATTACCATTGAAAGCCCCATTCCGTGCAAGCAAAATAGGAATTGGAAGAGAGCCGGTGGTGATAGTTGAGGATGATGAAGCTGACGAGGAGACTGAGGTTGTTGCTGTCCCACCACCTCTAAGAATGGATGGGGCGGGCCCATTACAGCCCTGCTAAAGTACCCATCTGACAGCCCTAGAGGAGGAAATGGCTGGTCTCCGCACTTCGGTCACTAACCTGGGCACCCGAGTTGACACTCTGGCCACTCAACAGGCCAAGTCAGAGAAAAAGATTATGGGATGGCTTCGAGCGCTAGGACGAGCATGTCACATCGATCCTAGCACCGTCTCTGATCAGGATTGAGCTTCAGGGAATTCCCATTACCTTACTCTGCCTTCTATTTGTTGACATGGGGACATGCCAAATTTTAAGTGTGGGGTGAGGGATGGCTATTGTTGTATAAAGATTGTATAACTGTGTATGATGTTGCTTTCTTTCTTTTTGATTGTTTGGTATCGTAGGGTCATGTAGTTAACTTCGACTTGGACCGAAGACGGACACATTTCGACAGGTCTCTTTAGGGACATTAGTCGAACAAAAAAAAAGAGAATATAAGGACTCTTCCTGATGACGGATATTTGAGACAGTTTCTTGAGGAAAGTAAGTCTAGAGAAAAGACCAAAAAGATTTTTTTATTTTAGGTAGTGTAGTAACTCCCCCTTGGTTTTTCTTTGGGCCACGGTTCTTTTCCAAGGGTTTAGCTTGAACCGGGTGTAGGTAGTTTTTTTTTGTTTTTAGTTTTTAGTTAGTATTAATGGGCTACGAGCTGAAATAGAAAGAGAAACCCTTGGCGTAGATTCACCTGAACACAGTAGACACTAGAGTGTAACGCTTAGTCTCAGGGGTTGACTCTTGCTAAAGTGCCTTAAAGTTGTATGTTTGTAACTGACTTGAACACTCAAAAGAGAGTGTCTTGATAAACCAATCTGGAGTGAGTCATGTGCCATATGTGTGAGTTGTACTGTATTCTATGCTTTACATTTGATGCCTAGAACTTGCCCTGTGTGTCTGCAAAGCGAAATAGTAGCTTCATTCAGTCTTAGAAGTGATATAGGCAAATCTTTGTTAAGCCAGATATATAAAGTAAACCCACCTAAATGTAATACATCGTAGTTAACCCCGTTGATCCTATAAGCCCGTTTCTATGGCAATCACATTGCGAACATTACCCAATTATTTGAATAGCCATCTATTTGAATCCCTTTTACCTCCCATGAGCACTTGAATGGACTGGAAATATGCAAAAGTTAAAGTGTGGGGTAGTGGTTTGGTTTTTTAGTGGAACCAATGAAATAGAGGAAAGGTGCAGTTTTTGGAAAAGTAAAAGAAGAAGCACCACTTAAAAAAAGAAGAGAAATGGATAGATGTAGTAGTTGGTAAGTGGTGGTTTGATACAAATGCACCTGAAGGAATGGGATGTTATAAATAAAAATGTGGGGGAACATCTGGTTGACATAAGTGTGATCTTGAAGGTCAATGTGACTGTATTAAAAGTGCTTAGGGAGGTTAGTCACTATACACAAATATATCATACCCGTCCCTTAGCCTACGTTAACCTTTTTCTTGCTCTAGTTTGAGAGCTAATGCTAAAAATGGGATGAAATGGCCTTGTGCCATTAATGGAAACATTACTATGTTTTCTCTTTTTTGTTGCCATTGACAAGAGTGTATAGAAGAAACTATAGCTGTGTGTGTGTGTGAGAAAATATAGAGTTTTGAGTATAGTTCTTGGACAAATATATATATATAGAGAGAGAGAGGGGGGTCATGAAGTAAGTTTTTAAACTTTCTCTCTTTTAATTTCTTGAATTATGATCTGCTATCATTATCAAGTCTTTTTTTAATTCTCAATAAAAGAGAGATTTTGGAAACCATGTGAATATATTCTTAACAGACTAACAATTCCAAAATGTAAAATATAAATTAACATTTTGGTCAGGTGTTTGTTTGTCTTACTTGATTCTTTAAATAGTAACAATGTGATCAAGATAATGCATGGAAATTGACATAGTAGTTGAAATATCTATACTTGTATAATGTATTGTTTGAATATTTTGTGCAGCTATTTTTTTGGAAGCAGCCGTAGGACAAATTTAAAACAAAGACCTATACATGTTGCAGAAGCATATTCGACTTTTTTTTTTTAAGTTTATAATTGTTTTGCACCATCATGTTAAATTATCTACAATATTAGGTTACTGCATGTAACAAGCATGATCTGGAAATCTAAAAAAATATTGTATAGTAAATAACGGATTTAACTCCTCTCCATTTCCTAATCTCTCCATTTCTCCAAGTTCCTACTTGGNTATTCCAAACCCTTAATAGCTAAAGAAGCTCGCCCAAGAAAGCATCAAGCTTGTTTTTAGACTACTTTGGAGGCAAGAACAAGTGTGAGAAGAGCAACCAAACATTAGAGTTTTTCTATCTTCTCTTTATTATTGCAATTACACATTATGAATAATTTAGTAGTTTTATCTTGTTTCGTTATGAGTAGCTAATTCCTTAGTCTAGGGTTTTGATGGAACCTATTGAAGGATGAACTTCTTGTTATGTTAATATAGTTTGCCCAGTTTAATCTCTATTTGTTCACTACGTTCTTGTTGTAGTTAATTGACAGGATCCTCAATTAGTTGTGCCTATTTAGTGTGCATAACACGGGAGAGAGTGCATATTTAGGTAATTGTTGAACAACACCACTCCCAAAGTATATAAGGGATCAATAACCGAGGGTTTAAAGGCGGGATTAGGGATAACAAAGCCTTGGGTGCAATCTAAAGTGAGCTGTAATAAATAAAGCCAGCTAGCGTAACTCGGGAGAGTGCGTCTAGTAAATTATCGTTATTACTAGGGGAGGAGATTTACGGTAATAAGAGTGCTCATGATTGATAGAGACGATTAGGCAATTCTATGTGAAACATAACCGGAAGGGAATCCATCAATAGGGAAAATCATAACCTTAGATCTTTCTCTTAACTGTTTACACCTTAATCATAGTTAGTCTTTATTTGCTTAATTACCTTCATTCTTAGTTAGTAGAAACATCCTCACTTGTTATTCAGAACGTTTGGGAAGTTGATTACGTAGAATTTCATAAGTCTAACGAGAGTAATTGATAGGTTAATTCCTTGTGGGTTCGACTCTAGGCTAAATACTCAGATTATATTTGCAACGCCCGCTTAGTCCTTTTTATAAGGCATAGTTGGGCGAGATCAGAACCCAACATAATTAGTTAATGAGAAACTATGTTAAATGTTTTAAAAGGCGGGGGCGTGAGGCGAGGCATTTTACCTCTGAAGGGGCGAGGCGTAAGCCCTGAGACATAGGGAGTAAGTCACACGGATATTTTAATTTTACTAATTTCAAGAATTTTAAGATAGTATAAAATAAAAAAATAGTTATAAAAATTACATTAAAATCACAAAATTATAACAATTAATCTATTTAAAATACTTGTAAATTATAATGCGACTAATAATACGTAAAGTATGACATATATCATAATATGCAAATTAGTTGCAACGTCGTTACAACTTAAACATCAAAAGTAATGTATGCGATACGAAATATTATATGTATCTCTTAATGAGTATGAATCTTGAAAGAATTTCGATATTATAATTTAATTTTTTTTAAAATACTCCTTTTATTTAATATGCTTTCAATTTGAAAGAGAATTTATATAAAAACATAATTCACAATTTAAATATGATTCTCTAGCATCATTTATTTTTAAGTTTCAACAAGTTAATAAAGTGACACATAATTAACCATACTATACCATGATAACTAATTATTTGTTAATAGTTGTGCTAGCTAATACCGAGCTATTAAACTAATAAATATTGTATCTCGTAAACCTGGAAAAAATAATATTTAGAAAAATAATTATAAAATAATTATGGACTATTATACAATAAAGACATAACAAAAGTTAATAAGTAAATACTTTTTAATTGAAAGATTTATTTAAAATTTACTATCGTAGCAGTCTTAATGGATAGCGTGCAATAATTTTTATTTTAATTATGACATAAAATACTCTCAATTTAATGATTTATGATTAATAAAAAAAAGTAATTTTGAATAGTCAACGATTTATTAAGAAAATTTGAGGATTTACAAGGTTAGTTACAAACAATTGCATAAAGTTCTTCTATTAGGCGAGCTCAGTACGCTGGGCGTGTCCGGGGCGTAAGTCCCGATGGCCGAGGCGTAAGTCTCACGGAACTAAGCCCCACATATAAACCCAGAGGCTTTTTACGAGTGCTCCACCCCGGGGCGAGTCCCAATTCTGCCTTTTAAAACAGAGATGTTAGCATTTGACCTTTCATGGTATGATGTGATGGAACTGTCATATATATATATATATTTAGTTAAATTTCTCTTAAAAGTCATCAAACTATTTTCTTAATTATATTGGTTATGTAACTACTCAAATATCTATGCGTTCCAATTCCATTTTTCAGTAAGTATTTCGTTTACTGAATTATCTTTGTTATGTCCACTTTCGTCTCCTTTGTAAATGCTGAGAATTTTTTTTTTTTTTTTTGTCAAAAATTCCCTCCCAATTTAGGAGGATTTATAGTGTTTTCACACTTCCCCTCCAGCATGACTCGAACTCAGAACCTAACGATCGTGAGTGAAAGTGCTTTACCAACTGAGCAAACCTCACTTGTCTGTTACACATTATCAGTTTAAGCTTCGAAAGCTGAAACTTCAACACTAACGATGATGAACGTAAATCATGTACTGGTGGTAACAAATATGTTATTGTCAAATATGTGTTATTGATTTTTCTTGCTATTGGTTTTTGCTACTTAATTTAATAGGTCTTCCTCTTCCTCATATTAGAATTCTTTCCTTCTCCTTGTTAATTCTTCTTTATTTTATGGCTTTCAAAGAACTGTTGAAGGTGCAGTTTAATTGGAGACAATCTTTTGGTATTTCATGCCGCTATTATTCTACTGAGTTTTCCTCTAAACAGTGATTTTCATTTGGAATTGAACCCCTTTTCTATATATACTTGAAAATTAGATTAGGTGTTTCGTAGGGGTGTACATGGATCGGGTTGGTTCGTTTTTTATCAAAACCAAACCAAATCAACTATATCGATTTGGATTGGTTCGGTTTTGGCGGGTTTTTCGGGTTTTTTGTTACTTAAATATTGTTTCAATCTTACTTTGTTAAATTTTTGATAAATAAATATATGTTTAGTAAAAATTTAAAAAATTGACAAACATTTTATCTATAAAATATTTTTTATGGGAAAATCTACTTAGTAACACATGATAGTTATTTTTTTAGTCGTTGGACAATAATTTTTCGTTGATGTACACTTTCAAGGTTAACCGAATTTAGTAATTGAACATAAAAATCAATATGATACCTACATAATGATAACCACTTCAAATTCGAAAAAGATATATAAGAATTTAATAGATCTTGGCATATGAATATGGAAGAACAAAGAGATTGACGCATTTCAGTAACACTTGATAAGAAAGTGATCATACAACCCATTATTTAAGGTTAATAAATATGAAGCATCATATTTTATTAAATCTTATATCCCGTAAGAGAACCCCAAATATTTCTAGACATTTTTTCAAAGAAATTCTATATATAATCTTAAAATTATATATTTATATGTCGGTATGGTCCAGATTTTTTAACTCAATACCAAACCAAATCAAACCAAACCTAATCGGGTTTTTTAATCGGTTTAATTTGACTTTTCGGTTTTCCGATTCGGTTTGTACGCCTCTAGTGTTTCATATCCCTTTGGTATTGTATATTGACGTCTTAAATATATAAAACAAAAATAAGTCTCCAAAAACTTTGTATTTGTATCTCCATAAGGCACTTTATTCGTTTAGACTACATAAGTGTGCTATATTGCTAGATAAGTCAAAGTGCTACACATACAGTAACATTTATGCCGGTTTGTTATGCATGCATCGTATCTACCTAGCTGTATTTAGTTGTTCAACTTCGCAGTTTATATATTATCTTATTAATTTGCATTCAATAATCAAGTTTGAGCTTGTATTTTTCTCTTTTAAATTTTTTGCAACTTATCACACATGTTTTAATATTTATTTAAAAAAAAAATAATTGGGATACACGTGCAACACACATGTCCAGGAAGTAGTCTCATCATAAAGAAAGAGATCTTGAAAGGAAGATTAGGGTGCCAAGTCTTAGAACTTGTTACGGAGTGATTCTTAGGCCTCATTTGTTGCACTTAATAGAGGTCTGAATCTTAATCATTCAGATCTCAGACATTAAGTGCGTTTGTTGTTAAAGTCTGAATCTTAATTATTCAGATCTTGATCATTAAGTGTGTTTGTTTTTTTTTTTACTTTACAACCACTTAATGGGTGTGAATAGGTTTGTATGATTAAGTATAACAGAGACTTAATTTCATTAAGATGCTATCACATATTAATTGCCGCCACCGCCTACCATATCAACTACCACCATGCCACCACCACCACCATACTCAACCACCACCACCATCCCTACGCCACCAGCATCCTCAATCATAGCCGCCACCATTATCGACCATCACCACCCACCATCCCCACCACTCCGACCACCATCATTGTCACCCACAATCAACACCCATCCACCTCAACTACCACAGCTAACCACCCCATCACCATCAACAACCACAGTCGGCACTGCCCATCATTATAACCTACCACCACCCATTAAG
>NW_017674964.1:40504-45122 GCF_001879085.1 Nicotiana attenuata
AGTATGTAAGGCAGGGAACCATAAGTACGAACAGTAATGTAAGCAGGGATAGAGAATAAACAACCTGTAACATCTGGGTACCTCTGAGGGCTACTGACATGAAATGCGTGATACATATGTATATATACATAAACTTTTAAAACATACGCCTCTGTGGGAATCATCATCATCATATCGTACCCGGCCGTAATAGGCTCGGTAAAAACGTACCCGGCCATCATAAGGCTCGGTAGAATCGTACCCGGCCACGTGGAGCTCGGTAAAACCCAACTGATCAGTGGTTGCACAATAGGTACCATACTCGGCCGTCTATAGCGCGGCTCGGTAGAGTAAAATAGATACATAATATAATGCATGCTCGACTCATGGACTCACGTTCTAAAACTTTCGGAGTGACGTAAGGTCGGTATCCTGTGTACACGTTATTAGGACTAACTCTTCACCATGGACCTTATAAGAATCAGGAAGTACCAATAACATTGATAACATAAAATTAAGAGAAGCAACATCAACATCAATCGTTCCATAAGAGGGGAAACAATGTAAGTACTGCTAGCTTCTAAGAGTAGAGTATCTTTGGAAGCTCGTTCATTACATTATGTACAATCGGAGTCGTGCAAAAGAAGGAAAGGGATAGCCTCACATACCTTGTATATACTGCCCCAATCTCAAGCTATGCAATTTTCACGACTCCTTAGTCTACAATAAGAGAAACGATACTATAGTTATCATTCAAGCGTCATAACTAATATGTATCGACCACAACCTATTTTACGATGAAACGGACAACACCTCCCCTATATATATGACTTCACTTAATTCCAAACAATCACCAAACAACTCAAAAAACATCAATAATAATCATATTGAGCCTCCCAAAACAGTCCACGCACAACCTAATCACTTCATACATACGACGGCCACCGTAGTCGTGTCAAACGACCCGGAAATGTTACGAAGAACTACCAGCCACAACCCTACATCTATATGGTGTTTCTCCACACCCTTCCTCCTCCAAAAATCCACAAAACAGTAGTAAAACACGCAGACCAACAGCAACACAAAACAGTCCACAATACAGTCCGCTACAAGTGAATAACTCGAACTCACGGCTTCCGATCACCGTCCCGTGAGTTCTTACATGTATAGAACGAATTACCATGAATTCACAGCAGAATAAATGTATGAAAGATAGCGGTAAACTCGCCTTACTTGTTGGATAACTCAGCCCTTATCTTGGTTCTTCAAACTCTAGGGTTTACCCCCAATTTGAACTTGAAAGAGAGGGAAATCAATTAGGGTTTGTGCATAATTTTTGGGAGGAAGTTTGCAGGGGTTTAGGTCTGGTTATTTGTGAAATATAATGAGGGATATATTGTAGAAGATAAGCCTTTTAATGGGCTCTTTGTCTGACCCGAAATTGCCTCTTTTTGGGCTATCATTTAACCAAGTAGGTGACCCACCTACTTGTCACCTAGCAGCTTGTGCAGTCTCGCAAAAATGTCTATATCTCTCTACTCCAATGTCGTATTGATAAAAGGTTTAATGCGTTGGAAACTAGACTCATAGATCTTCAATTTGGTGGGTAGATCACCCCGTAATTCCAAGTATATTGGGAGAAAAGCTTAATAACATTTGACCTAACGTTTAAGTAAAACTATGAACCTAAGTTGCAACAACTCTTGTCGACTTTTGTTTCATAACTCGTTTGACTTCAAGACTATGATACGGATATTTTATGATTCATATACCTTAAAATACGACCTCTTGAGAGTATTAAGCACCCCTAGGTTTATCCAAAATACGGCTGACAACATCCTTGATTCGTTTAACTTCTAATACTTGTTAACCACCCTTATACACCTTTGTATCATTTAAGACCAATAGGATTAACCTCTTATCATCTTAAAGATAATCTCTTCATGGATTTACCTCGACGACCTTATGACATGAACTAACGTATGTTAATATGGGTTGTAACACGTCACCACTATCAATCACTGGTAACTACTAGCATGAACCACCATCATCAACCAAAACTACCAGCAAGCACTGCCTCTAGTCAGCATTCACCCGTTAGCCATCACCACAAACAACTATCATATTTTAAAAAACTATATATTTTATTGATAAAATATTAGATTAATTAGTATTTCATTTGAATTTTATGTTTATTAATTTTCAAATAAAGATAAATTTTATCTATTCAGATGTTAAAAATCAAATAGTCTTATTATTTAGTATTCAGATCTTAATACACATCTTAATATATTCAGATGTGTATTCATATTCAGATATGTTAGTCTTAATACACATATTGATATTTAGATGTGTATTCAAATTCAGACGTTTTAATCTTGAAAAAAACAAATGAGGCCTTAACCTTCCTCATCATCGTAAAGAAAGAGATCTTGAACTTCTTATTCAGATATTAGCAAAGGTTCATTTATAAGCTTAATGAGGTCATTCATGACCATGCGAATCGCGAGCAAATTACCTAATAATAAAATGTTAATAAGACCGTCACATTTATATGATTCATTATATTACCTTCGTCTACAATGAAGAAGAGAAAGTACAAATTATAGTTAAAACCATATCTAAAGAAAATAATCTCAGAAAGAGTATTTTCCAAAACACTAATCCTCTTTACAAAATAATACTCCCTTCTTCCCAAAAAGGATGATACTTTTCGAATTCGAGAATTAAACTTCTTAAGTTTGTCAATACAACCAGACATAGAATCTTTAAGTATTTAAGAAAAAATTTATATTTTTGAAAATCATATAAAAATTACTATAAGTCACACTAATTAACATTTCAAAATATTTAGAAAGACATATGAAAAAGTTATGGTCAGAAGAATCCGAACATAGAATCTATACAATAAATTCGGACATAGAATCTATACAATCCTTTTTTTGTATGCAAGTGTAGCAATTAATGACGCCTTGTTGTACACGGATTTCTTCAGTAAGTAACACAATTGCAGCCTAAGTAACAAAACCTTCGCGGAATCGTGCTTGCATTAGAAAATCATAATTTTAGCTCTAATCAACGCACTCTAGGAACCTGAAAGAGAACCTGGTTCTTTCGTTATCTGCCAGTCATATTTGCTAGTCATATTTGCAATCATGTATGTTACTTCAATAGATATCTTTTAGAGACCTAGTTCTTAGACAATCATTTGTTAATCATCAAAACCAATTTTCAACATAGCTCAACGTGGGAGGTAACGGAGAGGTGCACTCTGTTGTCTTGGACGCCATCGTTATAAATATATATATATAAAAAAAAAAGAAAAAAAAAAAAGAAGAGGAAGTAGTACAACCAACTGTATCTTGGGCTTAGGTACTCTCCACAAGTTTTCCAAATTGAGGGGAGTCAATCACTCAATCTGAAGCGATATAATGAGTGGTTCAAATCTTTGTATGTACAAGGTACTAATTGAAACAACTGTTAAACTAAGCTCTAAAAAACAGTTTTATTTATATAATTATACACCTTTATTTTGCAATTATAATACACATCTATCTTTCGAAATATAAAGAAAGAGATAAGCCTGACTAATTATATTTTGATTTCACATTTGACCTTCCTTTCTTTAGATCAAAAACCAAGAGGAAAAACTAGTTGAAGGATCTCCAGAAAGGAATGGTGCTTGTACTTTGTTTCACTCTAGTATTCTTTATGCTGTATATTTTGCTATCTGTCCTTGAAAATTAGACATGAGCTCCTTATACCGAGTTGCTGATAATTTTGGAGTTCTCTGGAGATTGGTAAAATTGACATAATGCAATCCAAATCTTTTTGTATACCCTTCTAACCATTCAAAGTTGTCGAGCAATGACCAAGCGAAATAGCCCCTCACATCTGCACCGTCCCTGATTATATATAAAACCAACCGAACATATATAAGTTAAGGATTTAACTTATATATACTGACAGTATAAAGATCTTTTTACACGATCAGTATGTGGAATTAGTATGTGTCGGAGAGAGGGAGAGATATACCTCATTGCATTTGCTAAAGAATTCAAGTGGCTATGCATATATTCAACTCTTTGAGTGTCGTTGAGGGCATCTGCTAAAGAAGAATTTAGATTGTCACTCTCAGCAATGCCTGCAAAATTCCCCATCATATTTATAAGGAGTTGCCTCCAAAGAGATAAACTAGCATTTGATAAACTTATTACTCCCTCTGTCCCAATTTACGTGGAATGTTTTCCTTTTTTTGTTTGTTCCAAAAGAATGTCACTTTTCTATATTTTAAAAACAATTTAACTCAAACTGTACAAGCTTCTTCAAAAACATACTATCTTCTAGATATAAATGATGATATCTATACAAATAGTGCGTGTATATGTATATATATGAGAATCCAGATTTGCTGAATCAGTCATGTTATGATCTTCTACCTCCTGAGTCTTCCAGTTCTGTCATCTGGCTTATGTTCTTCATGCTATAAGCATTCAGAAAAATTTATGTTTTTACCTTTACTGAGATGATTTATAGCCACACAAATGTCTAAGGCTTGTTTTGGACCTCAAGTTTTAAAAGTCTTCCTTCCTTTCTTAAACTTCAGTGCCAAGTCAAATGGTGTCGCATAAATTGGGGG
>NW_017674964.1:45142-60142 GCF_001879085.1 Nicotiana attenuata
AGAGAGAGACGGGAGAGTACTTAATTAATGACAAAGTAATATTTGTAAAATTGCATCAAGGTTAACTTTTGGCTTTTCTGTTACCATTTTCAGTGATGATGATTGGAGTGTTATTGAATCTTTCCTTCATGTACATCACAAGCTTTTCCATTCCTTCAGGGTACACAAAGAGCCAGTCCATTGTAGTCTGAATCATTTAGAAGATAAAGAAATCAATGAATGTCTCAGTATCAAAACTGCTGCTACCTCATTTTCTACAGAAATTGATTAGTACTACTGATCATACTTACAGGTTCACCAATGTACGCGCCGTCTTTTTCTGTAGTACGAAAATAAGAACCCTCTGACCAAGAGGTGCCATTTTCACAGGCGGAGTACAAGCAATCTTTTATATAAGCAGCAGTGTAATGATTGATGCCAATGAAATCGAGGCCGTTGTTCAGTTTTTTCAAATCATTGTTTGAAAAAACAGGCAGGTTAGTTCCAAGAATTTGTTGCATTTCTTCAGGATATCTTCCAAATATAATAGGGTCTAAAAACCTGCATACCAATTAATCAAAACATTCCTTTTTCTTGTTTTCATTCACTTCTGTTTCTGGTAATATAAGCTATGTTGCTCCGACTCTCCGAAAATGTCGCCAGGTGCGTGTCGGATCCTCCAAAAGCAGTGTAATTTCGGAGGGTCCGATACGGGTGCGACGCCATTTTGAAGAGTCCACGCAACATAAAATATAAGCACTGATTAAGAAGTCTTACCAGTTGTAAACGAAAGCTCGAGCTCTCTGAGCTGCAGATTTGTCTTCTGAGGAATCGCTAAAAGGTTCATACCATTGAGTATTTAAAGAAATTCCAATCATGCCTCCTTGTCTTTCCTACATGCCAGCAAAGAACAAACTAAAATTACTAGTTTTGTAACTTTGTTATATTAATACTTTAGACCAATTTTGTCTAAGGGGTGATTGAAATAAAAGACTCAGAAGTAAGGGTAGCCTGGTGCACTAAGCTCCCGCTATGCGCGGGGTTGAGAGAAGGGCTGAACCACAAGGGTCAATTGTACGCAGTCTTTGCCTACATTTCTGCAGAGGCTATTTTCACGATAGTAAAACAAAATAAAACGGTGAACTTAATAAAGAACTTAAATTCTATTCTCTGACTGTGTAAAAGAACTTTTAAGCTATCAGATCACCCAAAAGATAGATGCAGAAAGGAGCCGGAATGGCCAAAGGATAAATTGTCTACATTTTGTCTTGTAATCTCTACCACTTTCCAACTTTCCAACCCCCTCCGCCGCGTCTAATCTCCGCGTAATAACATCATTTATCCACTTAAATTCCATCCCTTAGCAACTAACATGCTCAAGAGTAACATGACAGTTGAAATAACCTGATATTTAGTTCTGTAAATGCTGACAGCCGCGGCGTGGGATAGGATCATATTGTGGGCAGCAATGAAGGGTTCCTTTTCCGAATTCCCAGCACTGCAATTACCAAATGAACGAGAGCATCGAGCTGGAGGAAAAGTCCCCAATCTATAGCCGCGAACGGCCATCACATTTGGCTCATTTATAGTCACCCAGTATTTAACTCTGTCTCCAAAATATTTAAAACATATGTCTGCATAATAACTGAAATCTCTCCTGGAAACAGAACAGATTTTGTTCAGCAGAGTAGGTCATTGATAATATATATATAGCTACCTTTTCGCGATGTATAAGAAGGGACAAACTGCTTACTGTATTTTCGGACTTAGCCAACCGCCATATCTGTCTTCAAGTTCTTGAGGTATATCATAATGTGTTAACGTGACAGACGGTTCGATCCCTAAAATCATAGCAAATAAAAGAATTTGTCAAAGCCAACATAGGTTTACTTCCCGCATATATTTTAGACTATTGTAAAGTTGTCTTCATGCGACCTATAAGTCACAGGTTCGAGCCGTGGAATCAGGGTAGGCTGTTCACATCACACCTCTTGTGGTGCAGCCCTTCCCCGGACATTATGTGAATGCGGGATGCTTCGTGCACCGGGCTGCCCTTTTTGTGAATCAAAATATGTGTAAAGTTGTCTTCGTGCGACCGATAGGTCACAAGTTCGAGCCGTGAAATCAGCCACTGATGCTTGCATCAGGGTAGACTGCCTACATCACACCCCTTGAGATGCGGCCTTTCCCCGGACCCTACATGAATGCTGGATGCTTCGTGCACCGGACTGCCCTTTTCATGAATCAAAATATGGTGAAGTGTGAACATAACAAAAGGTCACTAAATCAATGAGATAAGCAGAAATTACCTTTCTGTATGAGTGCATTAATCAGCTTATTGTAATGCTGAATTCCAGCCATATTGATATCTCTATACATCCCATCTGATTCAGTTATTGGACAAAAAGGGTTATTAATTAGTAAAAAACGCGCTTAAATTCAATAATTGAGGAGTTTACATCCTGAAATATGAGATAGAGACAAGAGAAGTGATAGTTGTAACTTACTGGGTAGAATTCTTGCCCATGAAATAGAGAAACGAAAGCTATTCACTCCCATATCTTCCATAAGCTTGATATCTTCCTGTTTTCATTTATTTCCAAAAATTAGAATTATTGGATTTCAAGCATTTCTTTACACACACACACATATAATCAAGTGATCTTTCGACTCCTTAATTTTCATTCTTAGATTATTTCCAAAAATCAAGAATTCTTGCATAGTCAAGTGATCTTTCAACTCCTTAAACTTCTTGCCAAACGAAGATTTACAGCCATTAGTCTTGCTATCTTGCAAGTTTCCTTCATCCCAAGCTGCTAAATTAGCTCTTAAATTAGTAACACAAGTGTGATACTGGCCCGTATTAAGTTTCACTTGGCCCACCACCTTTGATCCACGAGTCATATCCTCGAACTAAGTTTCACGTGGACCATATCACGATCCACGGGTCAACTTTTGAGATTGACTGTGCCATCCACCTGAGCTAGCATTTATAACCACCAAAGCCCGGAGCTAGCTTCTTGTTGTGCGCGTGTGTCTCTAGGCTACCTTGGCATGGTAAAGGTAATAAACGAGCTTTATGAAGTCACTCCGTCATTTCATACTCATCATGCCGAACCATTTGCTTTGATGCCAGTTGTTAGGCTAGCTCAATCAGCCTTAATATAATTTTAACATGGCACTTTGGACCAAGTGCGCATAGTTTTACTTAAAAAGGTCACACAATATTTAGAGTATCCTTATACTTCATATGAAGCTTTTCAATCTTTTCAATTATCAATGTAGAATTTATTCGATCACACGCCCAACAAAAAGTATATCCACTTACTGCATTTTTTATATAATGGTGAATTAGTGATTAGCTCAGAGCAACAAAGTGACATCTAATTAAGTCTTCAGCTCTTATTGTGAAATATTACACTTTCTCTTTGTGTCATAAGCAAGTTGTTAATACAAATTACGCAATCTCTCTGATGTCTGTTTGTTGATTTTCGTCGAATAAATCTTCACAATGATGTATTTTGACTTCACAAAGTCACAAATTTGTGTAATGACAATTTACTTATAGGGGGAGTTTAGTACAAAGGAAAAAAATTCATAAAAAATACTTTTTTTGAAAAATAAATAGTTCTATTACGTATTTTCTAGATAAGTAAAAAATATTATTCCAGGAACGTTTTGTAAAAAATCTAGACAAATACTAAAGGGTAGGGTTGGGATGGTGGGGCCATGGGGTTGGGGGTGATGAGGGGTGGGGGTAGGGGTGAGGGTGGTGTGGGGGTGACGATGGGTGTTCGGGTGTCGGGTGAGAATGGGAAGTGGGGACGAGTGTGGGGGTGCGGGGTTGAGGTGTAGGTGGACGTAGAGGTAGGGTGGTGAGGTGAATAGGGGTTAGGGGTGGGCCATGAGATTCTGTGTAGAGAGGAGACAAGTAGTTGGAATGCCACATAGGTGAAAGTCATTTTCCTTGCAATCATATTTAGAGAAATTTACTCGATCATTTATGTAGATTCAATTTTAACAAATAAAATAGAACCAGCAAAGGGTATAGCCTAGTGGTCAATGAAGTGAGAAGAATTATGATGTCCTCACGATCAAATTTCAGTGGAGGCAAAAATATTACTCGCTTTGTCCCGATTTATATGTAATAATTTTGATTTTCAGAGTCAAACTTTTTACTTTTTTAACTGCAAATTTGGACATTGATGATTTTTTTAATATGTCCAAACCTTGACATATATAGTTATTCGATGCATATACTAGTAAGAGATAGCAAGTACCCCCAAAATTAAACGAGCTGCGTGCAAATTGTCCTAAACACTGTTATCACTAGGTACAACACAACTTGTATTTTGGCCTATGCCGACTTTTCTGTAACATCATTGCATAAGGGGACAGGTTGAAGAAAACAAGCAAATATGGAAACCTCTTGGGGTGTGTTTGCTATGAAAGAAAATATTTTCCTATAAAATATTTTCATGAAAAATGAGTGATTGTGTCACTTGTTTTCCCTTGTTTGGTTGGTGAGTGGAAATCTTTTTCCGAAAATATTTTTTTAGGAAAATAGCCTTTTATACTACTCTCCTCACCCCCCCCCCCCCCTAAAAAAAAAAAAAACTCAACGTTTTCAGGACTCGATTTTCTTGAAGGATTTACTTATTTTCCAAAAATTCACACAAACTCAAAGAAACTAATGCGCTGCTTATTTTTTCTACTCAAAAACAACGTTGAAATTTGTGCTCCATAACTAAATAGAAAATACTCTTTTTTTGGTTGAAAAGAAAGTATTCTTTCTATAACATGAAAATAAAGTACTAGTTTTGTTGAAACTTTTTCTAGATCATAAAAGGAAAGTACTTTTTTTGTAAAAATGACTTATATGATGAAAAGAAAATACTCATTTGTTGAAATGAAAAAAAAATACTCTATTTATAACATGAAAAAAAAGTATTATTACTAATATTTCTATTTAAAGTGGGGAGTCGGGGGGCGAGGGTGGGACTGGGGGTGGGGCAAGGGTGGGGATGGGGGTGGATTGGAGGGGGTTGGTGGGGAAGGTTGAAAAAGAGTTTTGGAAAATATTTTCTCTTCTCTTGATAGAGAAAAAAAATTTCTCTAATTGAAGAAAAATTAATTCATGAGAAAAATATTTTTAAAACATTTAAGCCAACCAACATAAAAATATTAAAAAATATTTTCCAGAAAGTATTTTCCTTCGTACCAAACGCACCCTCAATGTCCCATCAAAAGATATGCCGCATAGCTCTACGCAATGATTACCTGACACGCAAATACTATGCTTGTGGGACAACATTCAGCAGAAACCACATATTTTCGTTTGACATAGGAATCCTCACTGGTCCACAAATTCTGTACCAAAGAAAATTTCCAACGACAATGACTAATATAAAGATCTTGTCCACTGGTGTTTGTTGTTAAAAATCACGTGAAATATCCTTTTCCAGAAATTTTTGCAAGAATTGACAAAAGATTTTAAAATTTTAGCAACATGGAAAACAAACGCCAAGACCAAAAACCAAACGGCCTCTAGTGGAAGTCAAATTTGCATTGTGATTAAATCAAATTGCAGTAAACATTAAATAATGCACCAAAAAAGTCACTGTGGTTTATAAAAAATGTAACAAGGAGTAAGCACATATCAGTTACAGTATATACTTTACGTACTAGCTTTGCTCATATAGCTTATAGTACTACATGCGAGTAATATACTTTACGTACAAGCTGTTGGATGTATGAACAAAATTCCATTATTGAAAAGATTGAAAAATTACAATGAATTAATAAGAAATTGATAACATATAAGGAGCGGTGTATTCCCTTAGGGGTCGTTTGGTTGCCGGTTAGAGTTATGCAGGTATTAGTTATACATGTATTAGTTATGCAGGGATTAGTTATGCAGGGATAAGTAATGCAGGGATTAGTTATGCAGGTATTAGTTATGCAGAGATTATTTTTTTGAATGTTTGGTTTGTTGTATTAGAAATTGATATACATTATATAAATTTTAAAGTAAAATGCTTGTTTACAACTATACCCCTGGCCTTCTTTTGCATTGCTTTTTCTCTCTTTCCATTTATGTAGGAAATAATTTAGTTAGGAACTTTGATGTTACTTTCACTTCTTCGTCATACTACTGAACTATGTGAAGTTTAGACATATTTGATTTTCACTTCTTAGTTTTGGTATTTTCATTTTCTAGTGGCTTCTCCAGTTTGCTTTTGCTAGTTTGTTCTTTAAAAGTGAGAGAAGACAAGGTATATAGTTGGCAAGTGAAAGCAAGTGAAACCTGTTGACGGGTTGGCAGAGAAATAAGGAAGCCTTATGTGTAAAGTGATAGGGGTAAATTTGTCATTTCAGTATTTTATCCATGTATTACTAATACATGTATTAGTTATTCCATCTTCTACCCCGCATAAAATAATACACAGATTGACTCATAACTTATACATGTATTATTTATGCATAATTGAAAAATGTCAACCAAACATGGTATTAGTTATACAGAATTTTATACAAAATAACTATTGTCTACCAAACATGGTATAAGTTATGTTACCCCTTATACATGAATAACCTTTCTTCTAACCAGCTACCAAACGACCTCTTAGTGGACGTATATGAATTAGTCAGGTCAATAAACTTCAAATATTATAACGACAAAAAACACAAACAAACAGCGGATGCATCAAAGGCGTACCCGATATCGGTTGTAATGGTCGAGAGCAATATCTCCATTACTTCCATCTGCTATGTGCCCTGCAGCAGATCCCCAGTCATATATTTTAATTCTTGATTATTATCTGGGAGAGGGGGAGAGGGGGGTGGAGGGGTGGTGCTAAATGTGCCAAACACGGGAAGAAATTTAGATATATATATATAGTCAAACTTCTTTGTAACAGCCTTGATTATTTCAATATTTTTTGTCTGCTATAGTGACGTATTGTTATAGAGGACATATATTATAACACAATATAAAATCAGTTCCGAGAAAAATTAGTCTTTTATAGTAAATGACTGTTATATAATAATGCTATTATATATAGAGAGAGATCTGACTGTAGTAATTTAAAGCTCACCAACTTCATGAGTAAAAACATCCCAATTGTTAAGGCCTTTTCCATCACTAAGGAAAGCTCCTTCAAACTGCAAAAGAAACAAGAATTTTTTTTTAAAAGTGCCCTAAAACAAAAAGTTCAACTACTGTATAAAACAAGATGTAGAAATAAGCAGAGAAAAACCTGGTAACTAGAAGAGGCTGTTCCAAACAAGAAAGTGCTTGGAAATGAAACTGAGTTTGGATATTCTTTGCCATTAAGGTAATTTTCTGTCTGAGAACATGATACCATGAAACCAGAAAAAGAAACACTTAGTGCAAATATTACATGCCAAACTATTGCAGTTGATTCCTTTATACTTAGAGAATAAATTACTGTGCTCATGAATGCAATGGAGAAAATACTCATTCTAAGGAAGGAAGGAAGAAGAAGGGTATTAGTGCATGGTTTGACTTACTTTTTCCTAATATTATATGTGTCAAATTTGAAGGTGTTTAAGATAGTAGAAAGAAGATACCCGAGTGCTTATATAGAAAACCACACGGTACTAACACTTATATTGGAGAAAATGAATATTACACGTGGAATTAATTATGTGGCTGACATGTCAAGACACGTGAACACTAGAAAAGCGACAGCTGGAGAAGAACATTAAAAAAGACCTGAGTCTTAATAGATACGAGCAAAACACCCACGAGATGAGAACAAACGGTTGCTTGAGTCTCTTTAGCGATTTGAGGAGGCACCAGTGGAATGAACCAAGACAATAAAAAGGGCAGATTCATTGGTCTTCAATTAATGAGCATGGATGATTACAAACGTTACAAAATCTTCACGAAACAGTTACAATTACCAATTATAACGTTTCATTATTGTCATTAATGCTCATAATGACTCGGTCATAAAAGGTAAAAGACGTCGTACTTGGAGATCACTATATAAGGGAAAGAAATGTCATCTGTATGGACACGTTTTGATTATTATTGGAATATTATTACTTTCTTTTGGTTTCTATTGATTACTTTGCTATTTCATATTCTAATTTCCTTTCTTATTACGAGAATATAGATTTTCTTGATTATCAGTAGCCCGAGTACTTCTAAAAATAAGCTTTAACCGAAATTGCTATTTTTTGGTTAAACAACACTAAGATTGTAGGGTCTATCCTATTCAACAATAGGCATGTTCCTATGAAATAAAACTTGGCTGACAACTCTTTCTTGGAGCTAAAGTTTGAAAATAAGTGGAGGAGATTAATATATCTCCTGTATCATTCTTTTAGACTACGTATTTTGCTCCTATAAAAGGATACGCCAACAAAGAGATAAAGAAAGAGCGAGACATTACAGACAGTGTATAAGAAAATAGTGTGTAAGAAAAATAGAGAGTGCGAGTGATATTGTAGTAAGATGGGAATATCCAAAAATGGTTATTTCTTTTAAGTGTTGTATTGGTCTTTGGAATATTTTACTCGTACCTACAAAGTGTAAAATTCCTTGCTATAGTGATATCAGTTTCTCCTTTCGGGGTCGTGGTTTTTTTTCTTATTCAGAAAGGTTTTCCACATAAAAATCTTGGTGCCATTGTCACTCTTTTATTCTTCTTGATTACTGTATCTCGGTTCTACGTTATTATTCTGCTTTTATTACCATGAATATTATTTACTGTGGGGGATTTATTCCCAACAATGGTATCAGAACACAGTTTTTGCTTGTACACAGAAATATTATTCACGGTCTATAATGCTATACTAAAACCGTCTAGAGTAACGTACGAGGTAGCAAAATTTAACGGAGATAGCGGTTTCTCAACATGGCAAAGAAGGATTAAGGATCTACTCATCCAACAAGGATTACACAAGGTACTAGATGTTGATGCCAAAAAGCCTGATACCATGAAAGTTGAGGATCGGATTGACTTGGATGAAAAGGCTGGTAGTGCAATCAGGTTGCACTTATCAGATGATGTGGTAAATAACATCATTGACGAAGACACCGCATGTGGTATTTGGATAAGGTTGGAAAGCCTATATATCTCCAAAACGTTGACAAATAAATTGTACCTAAAGAAATAGTTATACACTTTAGACATGGGTGATGGTACAAATTTTTTGTCATATTGTTTTTTAAACGGACTAATCACACAGCTCGTCAACCTCGGAGTAAAGATCGAGGAAGAAGATAAATCCATCGTGCTCTTGAATCGTTGCCATCTCCGTACGATAATTTGGAAACAACTATCCTGCATGGTAAGACCACCATTAAGTTAAAAGACGTCACATCGGCTCTTCTACTCAATGAGAAGATGAGAAACAAGCCTGAAAATCAAGGACAGACCCTCATCACAGAAGGTAGAGGCAAGAGTTACCAAAGGAGTTCAAGCAATTATGATAGATTTGGAGGTCGTGGAAAGTCCAAGAACTGATCCAAATTAAAAGCCAGAAATTGCTACAATTGCGATCAACCAGGATGCTTCAAAAGAGATAGCCCAAATCTAAGAAAGGGCAAAGGTGAAAGTAGTGGCCAAAAGAAAGACGATAACACAACTGCTACAATGCAAGATAATGATAATGTTGTTTTCTTCATAAATGAGGAAGAGAAATGCATGAACTTGGAAGGTCTAGAGTCGGAATGAGTGGTTGACACAACAACATCTTACCATGCCACACCGGTAAGAGATATTTTTTGTTGATATGTAGCAGATAATTTCGGCATTGTGAGAATGGGTAACACAAGTTACTCAAAGATTGCGGGGATTGGTGACATTTTTATCAAGAAAATGTCAGATGCACATTGATTCTAAAGGGTGTGCAACATGTACCTGATTTGCGGATGAACATGACCTCGAGAATTGCTTTAGACCAAGATGGATACAAGAACTATTTTGCAAATCAAAAGTGGAGACTCACCAAAGGATCATTGGTGATTGCGAAAGGAGTTGCTCGTGGCACATACATGACAAATATAGAAATATGCCGAGGTGAATTGAACGTGGCACAAGATAAGATTTATTTAGATTTGTGGCACAAAAGAATGGGTCATATGAGCGAGAAGGGATTGCAGATTCTTGTCAGGAAATCACTCGTATTTTTCGCCAAAAGTACAACAATAAAACCTTGTGACTATTGTTTATTTGGTAAGCAACACAGAGTTTCATTTCAAACATTGTTTGAAAATTTTTTTAATATACTTGATTTGGTATATTCTGATGTTTGCGGTCCAATAGAAATTGAATCAATGGGCGGTAACAAATATTTTGTTACTTTTGTTGATGATGCTTCACGTAAATTCTGGGTTTATATCTTGAAAACCAAAGATTAGGTGTTTCAAGTTTTCCAGAAGTTTCATGCTCTTGGAAAGGGAGACGGGTTGAAAGTTAAAGCATCTCCAAACTGACAATGGAGATGAATACACTTCAAGGAAATTTGAAGAGTATTGTTCGAGCCATGGGATCAGACATGAAAAGACAGTTCCTGGAACCCCACAACACAATGGTATAGCTGAGAGGATGAACCTCAGTATTATTAAGAAGGTTAGAAGCATGCTCAGAATGGCTAAATTGCCCAAGTCATTCTGGGGTGAAACAGTTCAGACAACATGTTACCTGATCAATAGGAGTCCATCAGTTCGGTTGAAGTCTGACATCCCAGTGAGAGTTTGGACCAACAAGGAGGTGTCCTACTCACATATGAAGGTGTTCAGTTGCAGAGCTTTTGCACATTTACCAAAGGAGTAGAGAACAAAGCTGGATGATAATTCTGTTCCCTGCATATTCATCGGATATGGAGACGAAGAGTTTGGATACATATTGTGGGATCTTGTAAAGAAGAAGGTCATCAGAAGCAGAGATATAATCTTTCGAGAAAGTGAAGTTGGAGTGGTAGATAATCAGTCAGAGAAGGCCAAGAATGGTATAATTCCTAACCTTGTTACCATTCCTTCTAATTCTAACTATCTCATAAGTGCAGAAAGTATGGCCGACGAGGTTTCCGAGCAGCGGGAGCAACATGGTGAGGTTATTAAGTAGGGGGGAGCAACTTGATGATAATGTCGAGCAAGTGGAGTACCCTACTCCGGAAGAAGAACAACCTCAACCCCTAAGGAGATCAGAAAGGCCAAGGGTAGAGTCATGCAGGTACCCTTTCGCACAATATGTCCTCATCCATGATGAGGGGGGGCCAGTAAACTTAAAGAGGTGTTGTCCCATCCAGAAAATTACCAATGGATGAAAGCCATGCAAAAAGAGATGGAATCTCTACAGAAAAATGGCACGTACAAGATGGTTGAACTTCCAAAGGGTAAAACACCACTCAAATAAAAGTGGGTCTTTAAACTGAAGAAAGATGGAAATGGCAAGCTGGTTCGATACAAAGCTCGATTGGTGGTAAAAGGCTTCGAACAGAAGAAAGGTATTGATTTTGTTGAAATTTTCTCACCTATTGTCGAAATGACTTCTGTTCGAACAATTTTGAGCTTAGCAGCTAGCCTAGATCTTGAAGTGGAGCAGTTGGACGTGAAAACTGCATTTCTTCACCGAGATTTGGAAGAAGAGATTTATATGGAGCAGCCAGAAGGATATGAAGTAGCTGAAAAGAAACACATGGTGTGAAAATTGAAGTCATTATGGGTTGAAGCAGGCACAAGGCAGTGGTACATGAAGTTTGACTCATTCATGAAAAGTCAAACCATAAAGACCGATTCCGATCATGTGTGTATTTCAAAAGAATTTCTGATAAAATCTTTATTATATTATTGTTGTATGTTGATGGCATGTTGATTGTAGGACAAGATAAGGAGCTAATTACAAAGTTGAAGAGAGATCTGTCCAAGTCATTTGATATGAAGGAGTTGGGCCCAGTACAACAAATTCTGGGGATGAAGATAGTTCGAGAGAGAACAAGCAGGCTATCTCAGGAGAAGTATATTGAACGTGTACTGGAACGCTTCAACATGAAAAGTGCTAAACCAGCTAGTCATCTAAAGATGAGCAAGAAGATTTGTCCTACAACAATGGAGGAGAAAGGGAACATGGATAGAGTTCATTATTCTTTAGCAGTCGGAAGCTTGATGTATGCAATGTTATGCACTAGACCAGATATTGCTCATGCACTTGGTGTTGTTAGAAGGTTCCTTGAAAATCTTGGAAAAAAATACCAAGAAGCAGTTAAGTGGATACTCAGGTACCTGAGAGGTACCTCTAGCGACTGGTTGTGTTTTGGAGGATCTAATCCAATCTTGAAGGGTTACACGGATGCTGATATGGCAAGTCATCTTGATTAACGTAAATCTATTGCTGGATACTTGTTCACATTTTCAGGTGGAGCTATATTATGGCAGTCGAAGTTGTAAAAGTGTGTCGCATTCACTATAAGTGAAGCATAGTATATTGCCGCTATTGAAGCTGGCAAGGAGATGGTATGGCTGAAATGGTTCCTTTGAGAGCTTGGATTGTATCAAAAGGAGTATGTAGTGTATTGTGATAGTCAAAATGCAATAGACCTGAGCAAAAACACCATGTATCATGTAAGGACGAAGCATATCGACGTGAGATATCACTAGATTCGGGAAAAGATAGAGGATAGATATATGTAGGTCAAGAAGATCCATACATAGATGAAACATATGAGTATGTATGCCGTGGATCAAATAGTACCGACGAATCCCTACCGCAGACATAAATAATACTTGTGATCACGGCATCTGAGGTGCCTGCATCTGGTCTGGCTGGAAAAGCACAGAACCTGGTTCGAGCACCAATTGACTGGCCTCCACCTCTAGGTTGGACCCTACCCACCTGCCCCCCGCCTCTAGGCGACCGGACGTCTAGTGCTTTAATCATAGGCTGATGACCCTATTGTACTGCCTTGCCCCGAAGTCTGGGACAAAACCTCTTCATGTGGACAAGATCCCCACACTCGTAATAATCCCTTAATACGGTGGACTACTAACCCGATGTCTGACCCTGATGGCCTAAGTACCCATTGGAGGAACCTTGAATAGCTGGTGGGCGGTAGGAGCTCTCTAGAATGGTGCTGAAATAGGGCCGCATTGGAGCACCCTGAGGAGGCGAGGTGTTGGATATATGGTCTTGCTAGACTGACCCCTCACGAACTGGCTTCTGCCCCCAGACAGAGCACCACTGAACCCTCCAGAATATCGAAACCGCTTGTCTCGCGGCATCTGCTCTCGGCTCCACTGACGAACACCCTTGATCCTCCGAGCTATCTCCACAACCAGGTCGTAAGAAGTCCCCATCTCAACCTCTCGGGCCATAGTGGCCTGGATACCAGAGTGCAAACCCGCAACAAACCTCAGCACTCTCTCTGCATTGGTTGGGAGTATCATAAGTGCATGGTGAGACAACTCAAAAAATCTCACCTTATAGTCGGTCGACGACATCTGACCTTGCTGAAGCTGCTCGAACTGAAATCGCAACTATTCCCTCTGAGAGGGTGGAATGTATTTATACAGAAAGAGACGTGTGAATTAGTCCCAAGTCAAGGGAGGACCTGCTGACCTGCCGAGAAGATATGATTGTCACCATCTACTGTCCCTACCCTCTAGCTGAAAGGTGGTAAAGTCCACCCCGTGGGACTTCAATATCCTCATGTTGTGTAGTCTATCCCTGCAACGATCAATAAAGTCCTGGGGGTCCTTATGTCGCTCACCTCCAAAGATAGGAGGATGTAGCCTGGTCCATCTATCCAATAGCTTCTGCGGCTCGCCGGCCGTAGCTGGTTTGGGCTCAGGTATAGCTATTGCAACTGGCTGAGCTCCGCGCACGGGGTAGTGCGCCTGCGGCCTGATATACGGCAACTGCATGCCCTGGAGCCTGAGCAGTAGGTCTGTGCTCCCCCTCTTTCATGAGATGTGGCTGAGTCTACTGGAAATAAACTATCTCGTGTCATAGAATCCATGAACCGTATATACGACCCATGACCTCCTGGAATCCCAGTGCGGACATGAAGTCCACCGGTCCCGACTCTGCTACAGACATCTCGCCATGCTCCTCAAGAATAAGATCCTTCACTGGATCAATTGGTGGCATAACCACAACAATTCTAATACCCTATAGCCTCTCAAAGATAAGTACGGACGTCTCCACACCGATCTGCAAGACTCTATTAGGCCTGCTCATAAATTGTGAGACCTACGTGAACCTGGATCTAATATCATGTTGTCATGACTCAATTTCTCCTACAGGTCGTGATGACACCCAACGTCGCCGCTAGGCAAGCCAACGGTGAACTAGTCATATATCTATTCTTTTTTAAAAAAAATTCAAAGTAGTCGATTTTTATTTTCATTAAGTAAATGAGAAGTGGAAAATATAATAAGGTAAAGCGAAAACCAATGAAAGAGCAAATGCAGTGAAATAAATGCTCAAAAGCCATAAAGTCTACTAGAATGTTTCCAAGAACAGGTGTCACAAGTGTATGAGCAACTAGAAGAATATACAAAATATTAAGCTACTGTCTGAAATAGAGTAGACAGAAAGTAAATACAAAAGAGAGACTGCGGGTGCTGCAGAACGGCCTCAGAGAGCAGCTCACCGCTAAGCCTCGGGATAATGTGGGTGCGCGCCTGGATGACTACCAAATGCACCTACCTCAGATCCTACATGATTAGTGCAGAAGTGTAGCGTGATTACATAAACAACATGTACCTAATAAGTATCCATTCTAACCTCGAAGAAGTAGTAACGAGGGGTCGACATCGACACTTACTATGGGCCAACAAATAAAATACGAAAATTCTAAATAAGCATAGAATATGTGAATAATAATAATAACACAATATCAAGCAGTGAATAAATGATTCTTTAACTGATAGTAAATTCCAAAATCTCCAACCAACACCTACTAACTCCAAATCAATTTCTGCCATTTAATAAATTATAACCTCTCAAGCCATAAAATAATATCAAGTGTAATCAGGTTCCAAGT